>NW_016982151.1:0-530 GCF_001483705.2 Eufriesea mexicana | reverse complement strand
CTGATCAAACCAGATCACAGTGGAGCGCCGAAATCCGCAGTATATCTGTGTATAACACGAAAGACAAACCTATGCGAAACAAAGCTAGAATAACATAACCAAACCATACGTACCGTATATCAACCTGACGTGCCGAGATCACTATTGCTGACCTCCTCAGAGCCGAAGAGTGTACTCGAAGAGTGTACGAGATCACAGTAGAGCGCAGAAATGACCAAATAGCGGTGTATGGCATAAAAGTCGAGTCTGTCCTCCCCTAACTTAAACTAACCTAACATGTCCAAACGTGACTTATCCCAACATTTCGTGCCACAACCACAATTGCTGTCCTTCCCGCAGTCGAGCAGAGTATAAAAGAGCAACGTAGAACGCAGGTGACCACCGAATAGCTGTGTATTGCTCAAAAGTCAAGGGTGTCCTCACCTAACCTACCCGAGCGTAATATAATCGAGCGTATCCTATCTTTGCCGAACGTGCCGAGACCGCTATTACTGGAATCCCCGGAGTCAAGCAGAGCATACTAGAGCGCG
>NW_016982150.1:0-554 GCF_001483705.2 Eufriesea mexicana | reverse complement strand
GACGCACAAGTCCACCTAATAGCAGACTATAGCACTAAAGTCAAAGCAATCCACTCCTGACCTCACCAATCGTAATATAAACAATCGTAACCGATCACAACCTGACGTGCCGCGACCACCATTGGCGGCCTCCCTAGAGGCAAGCTGAAAACATTAGAGCACAGAAGGTCGCAGTGATCCACCTAATAGCGGTCAATAACACTAAAGTCGAAGGTACCCTCTGCTCACCTAGGCAACAGTAGCATGACCAAACTTAACATGCAACAACCTAACTGGCCGCGACCACTATTGCTGGCCATCCCGGAGACTAGCAGGACATACTAGGGCACAGTAGATGGCAAAAGTCCACCGAAAGTTAGTGTAAAGCGCTAAGGTTAAAGCTATACTAATCAAACGTAGCCCAACCCAGCCTAACCGAACGTAACGTTGCTCAACCTGACGTGCCGGGACCTCTTTTGCCTGCCTTCCCAGAGCCAAGATGAAAACATTCGAGCACTGTAGGGTGGAAGATTCCACCTAATAGCTGACTATTGCACGCAAGTCAGAGCTATCCT
>NW_016982149.1:9643-10860 GCF_001483705.2 Eufriesea mexicana | reverse complement strand
ATGGATTGGTGGATGTATGGATGGATGGATGGGTAGAAAGGTGGACGTATGGATGGATATATGCTTGGATGAATGGTTGTATGTAAGGATGAATGGTTGTATGGATGGATGAATGGATGTATGGGTGTATGGATGTATGGATGTATGTACGTATGTATGTTTTAATGTATGGATTTATTTGTGTTATGTATGTATGGAAGTATGCATGTATCGATGTATGAAAGTACGAAGGTATGGTTGTACGGATGCATGGATGTATGGATTTGTGGGTGGATGAACGGGTGTGTGGATGGGCAGAAGAGCGGGCGTATATATGGATGTTTGTATGGCTGAATGTATGGATGTTTGCATGGGTGTATGTATGACTGTTTGTATGGATGAATGTATGGATGTATGCATGGATGTCTGTATGGACGTTTGTATGGATGTAAGTATGGGCGTATGTATGGATGTATGTATTTATGTATGTATGAATGTCTGGATGGATGGATGGATTGTTGGGTTGAAGTATGGATGGATGGATGTGTGGATCGATCGATGTATGGATGGGTGGATGTATGGGTGGATGGATGGCTGGAAGGGAGGTTGTATGGATGGATGGATGTATGGACGGATGGCTGTGTCGATAGGTGGATGAATGGATGGATAGAGGTATGGATGGACGGATATACGTATGTATGTATGTATGTATGGATGTATATATGTAAGGATGTATTGATGGTTGGATGTAAGCATAGATGGATATATGGATGAGTGGATGGATGGATGGAAGTATGGATGCGTGTATGGAAGGGCGAATGTACGGATGTATGTGTGGTTGGATGTATGGATGTATGAACGGATGGATGGAAGTATATATCTATGGATGTATGTATGGGTGTGGGTATGGATGTATGTGTGGATGTATGTATGGATGTATGTATGAACGATTGTATGGGTGTATGTATGGATCTGTGTATTGATATATATATATATGAATGCATGGCGGGACGGATGGATTGGTGGATGGATGTATGGATGGAAGGATGTATGGATCGATGTATGTATGGTTGGGGGATGTTTGGATGGATGGGTGGATGGATGTATGGATGTATGTATGGATGTATGTATGGATGGATGGCTGTATGGATGACTGGAAGTGTGGATGAATTGAGGCTCTGGTGGACGGAAGTACGGCTGTATGGATGTACGGTTATATATATGTATGGATGTATAGA
>NW_016982149.1:0-211 GCF_001483705.2 Eufriesea mexicana | reverse complement strand
TGTAAGTATGGGTGTATGTATGGATGTATGTATTTATGTATGTATGAATGTCTGGATGGATGGATGGATTGTTGGGTTGAAGTATGGATGGATGGATGTATGGATCGATAGATGTATGGATGGGTGGATGTATGGGTGGATGGATGGCTGGAAGGGTGGTTGTATGGATGGATGGATGTATGGACGGATGGCTGTGTCGATAGATGGATGT
>NW_016982148.1:0-455 GCF_001483705.2 Eufriesea mexicana | reverse complement strand
ATTTGATTTCGATACCTCGCACACTGTTACATTAAATTTGATATATTAATTAATATCGATCTTTCAAATTTTATGAAATGGTGACTGGAGATCACTTCTCGAGTGCAAAGGTTTAATCCACGTTTCAGTTGAACGTTTATATAGCGTATCAAAAGAAGAAGAATTCAGATTTAAATAGCGTTCATCGAAAAATCCTTTTCCATGCTATTACACGGTGGATTCTTTATGTGCGTGCCTCTATAAAATTTGCATCGAATTGATTTTAAAAAGAGGAAGATCATTGATCGTTATTATCTTGTCTTATACTGCGAGAAGTGCAATTGCAAATAATTAATTTAATTTATTTAAACTGCGGATCGAAGTAAGAGTATTAACCCTTATCACTCGACGATTTTTTGGCTTGAGAAGAGTATAAAATCAAAGATTCTGTATTAAAAAACTGACGATAGTTTTTC
>NW_016982147.1:735-970 GCF_001483705.2 Eufriesea mexicana | reverse complement strand
CCAATGGCAAGTACAGCATTCTACATCCCAGAGAATAGGTCTATTCAAAGTCTATATCCTGTTGTAGCTTGGTGAATAGATCGCCTAACGCCTTCAATCCAATGGGTAGTACAGCCATCTACTTACAAGAGAAATGGTCTATTCAAAATCTATAACCTGTTATCGCTTGGAGAAAACATCGCCTAACGCCTTCAATCCAATGGCAAGTACAGCCATCTACTTGCCAGAGGATAGG
>NW_016982147.1:0-217 GCF_001483705.2 Eufriesea mexicana | reverse complement strand
GAATAGGTCGCCCAACGCCTTCAATACAATGGCAAGTACAGCCATCTACTTGCAAGAGAATACGTGTATTCAAAGTCTATAATTTGTTACAGCTTGGTGAATAGGTCGTCTAACGACTTCAACCAATGGCAAGTACATTCATCTACTTGCAAGGGAATAGGTCTATTCAAAATCTATAACCTGTTATTGCTTGGTGAATAGATCGCCTAACGCCCTC
>NW_016982146.1:0-813 GCF_001483705.2 Eufriesea mexicana | reverse complement strand
ATCCATAAATCCATAAATCCATACATATATACATCCACACATACATACATACAAACATCCGTCAATCCATACATCAATCCATCTATACATCCATCCATCCATACATCCATCCATCCATACAACCACTCAACCAAACACACATCCATACATACATCCATCTTTCCATACATACATCCATCCGTGCATCCACCCATCCATACATCCATCGAACCATACAACCATTCACACATACTAGCACCCATCCATTCATCCATCGATCCATAAATCTATCCATCCATACATAAATCCATCCATACATTCATACATCCACACATCCATAAATCCAGCCATCCATACATCCATATATCAATACATACATCCATACATACATCGATACATTCATTCATACATCCAACCATCCATACATCCATCCACTCATACATCCAGCCATCCATACATCCATACATATATAGATCCATACATCCATAAATTCGTACATCGATACAATCGTTCATCTTTACATACATACATCCATACGTGTATACATCCATACATCCATGCATACCCCCATACACTCATCCATACATACATCTATAGATACATGCGTAAATGCATCCACACACACATAGATGCATGCATCCATCCATACATCCATCCACTCATTCATCCATCCATCCATACATCCATCCACTCATTCATCCATCCATCCATACATCCATACAGATATACATCCACACATCCATACATCCATTCATCCATACATATATATAATTCCATACATCCATACATCCGTACATCCGTCCATCCATTCCTCAATCCATTCATACACCCATC
>NW_016982145.1:0-1080 GCF_001483705.2 Eufriesea mexicana | reverse complement strand
ACATGCATACATACATCAATACGTATATCCTTCCATGCATACATCCATACATATATACAGCCAAGCATCCACACATCCGTACATCAATACATGTGTTCACCAATCCATCCATACATCCATACATCCGTACATCCATACATCCATACATCCATACCATCATTAATACATACAACCATCCATCCATACATCCATCCACCAATCCATCCATCCATCTATCCATCCATACATATATCAATACATACATCCATACATACAATCATACATTCATTCATATATACTTCCATTCATTCATACTTAGATACATCCACACGTACATCCATACATACCTGCATACAAACATCCATACATACAACAATGCATACATCCGTACATACATCTATACATGCATCCATGCATACATCCATACGTACCTCCATCCTTACACACACCCATCCATCGATACGTCCACCCATCCATACAACCATCGATCCATACTGCCATACATACATACATCCGCAGGTCCATATGTACATCCGTACATACAACCATACATTCATACATACATACATCCATACGTCCATCCACCCAGACATCCGTCCATCCATCCATACTTCCATCCATTCATCCATCCATCCATAAATCCGTCCATACGTACATCCATACATACATCAACTCATTCATCCATACGTCCAGCCATACATGCGTCCAACCATCCATACATCCAACCATCCATGCTTCCATGGATCCATACATCCATCCATCCATACATCCACCCATACATGCATCCGTCCATAAATCCGTGCATCCATACATCCATATATCCATGCATACATCTAAACATACATCCATACGTTATTCCATACATACATCCATCCATGCATACAACCTTACATATGTACATCCATACATCCGTACATCAATCCATCCATACCACAATCTAATCGCACAGCCATCCATCCATACAGCCATCCATCCATACATACCCACATCCATACATCCATGCAGACGTTCATACAACCATCCATCCATGCGTCCTTACATTCACACAGCCATACGTCCATAAATCCTACCACCCGTGCTTCCAATCATCGATGCACCCAT
>NW_016982144.1:0-1062 GCF_001483705.2 Eufriesea mexicana | reverse complement strand
GGATTTCTGCGCTCTAATGTGCTCTAATATGCCCTGCTTGGCCCTGGGAAAGGACAGAGATATGGCCTCGTCACGTCATGCTTAGTTACGCTACGTTTGTTTTTGTGTAGGTTAGGAAAGGTAAGGTTAGGTCAGGGTATGTATGACTTTCGCGCTATACACTGCGAGTTTATGGACTTCTGCGCTCTACCTTCCTCTAGTAAGCTCTAATTGGCTCTGGGGAGGCCAGCAATAGTGGTCTGGGTACGCTGGGTTGAGCTATGTTTCGTTGCTTTATGTTAGAATTGGACATATCTGGACAGGATAAGTTTGACTTTCGTGCTATTCACTGTTATTCGGTGGACTTCTGCGCCCCATTGTGCTCTTGCATGTTCTGCTTGGCTCTGGGGTGGCCAGCAATAGTGGTCTCGGCACGTTATGTTGAACTATGCTACGTTCGCTTGTTATACGTTTGGGATGTTAGGATAGGATAGTTAAGATTTTTGTGCTATACACTCCTACACGCGGATTTCTGCGCTCTACTGCGTTCCAATATCTCCTGCCTACCTCTGGGGTCTCCAGCGATAATGATCTCGGCACGTTACGTTGTGATAGGCTATATTTGTGTATGTTACGTTTGGACAGGTTAGGAGAGGCTACTTTGACCGTTGCGCTATTCACAGCTATCCCCTGGATTTCTGGACCTAATGCGCTCTAATGTGCTCTACATGGCCCCGCGGAGACCAGTAACAGTGGTCTCCGCACGTTAGGTTGAGTTACGTTATGTCCCGTTAGGCTATGTTAGAAGGGTTCTGTTAGGATTTCTTTGACCCTTGTGCTATACACTGCCCTTTGGTTGATTTCCGCGCCCTACACTTCTGTGTTATACTCTGATCGTCTCTGGGGAGGTGGGCAATAGTGGTCGCTGCACGTCAGTTTGTGTTATGTTGCGATCGGTTAGGTTAGGTTTGGGTATGTTTGGACAGGATAATTTGGCTCTCGTGCTGTGCACTGATATTGGGTGTATTTCTGAGATCGACTGTGCTCTATTACATACAGCTTGGCCCTGGGGAAGTCAGGTGC
>NW_016982143.1:0-304 GCF_001483705.2 Eufriesea mexicana | reverse complement strand
AGCTATTCGGTGGACCTCTTCGCCTTCTCAGTTCGGTTCTGGAGAGGCCAGTAATAGTGGTCTAGGCACGTTAGGTTGAGTTGTGTTACGCTTGATTGTGCTAAGTTTGGTTAGATAAGGATAGGGGAACCATGAATTTTGTGCTATACGTTGATATTCGGTGGATTCATGCGCTCTTCATAGCTGTACTATACACTGCTCGACACTGAGGAAGCCTGGAGGAGTGTTCTCGACTCGTTATGTGGAGTTAGGTTAGGTTTGCTTATATTGCGTTAGTATATGTTAGGACATGATAGCTGTGGCT
>NW_016982142.1:0-636 GCF_001483705.2 Eufriesea mexicana | reverse complement strand
TGGCATTCCCAGGGCAATGCAGGGCACATTAGGACGAAGTAGATCGCAGAAATTCTCCGAACAGCAGGGTACAGCACATAAGTTGAAGCAATCCTGACCAAGCTTAGTCTAAACCTTCTGTACCGAACGTAACCTGTAACAGCATAACGTGTGCCGAAGCCACTGTTGCTGGCCCTCACAGAGCTAAGCTGAAAATATTAAAGCGCTGTAGGTGGCAGAAATACACCTTATAGCAGACTATATCACTAAAGTCAAAGCCATCCTCTCCTAGCCTAACCGACCGTAACACGACGAAACGTATTCCAACTCAACCTAACGAGCCAAAACCACTATTGCTGGCCTCCCCAGAGTCAAGCGGAACACGTTAGTGGAGAGTTGATCGCAGAAATCAATATCGTGGCTGTGTACATCAGGAATGTCAAAGCTACCCTAGCCAAACCCAAGCAAACAGGACATAACAAAACATAGCCTGACACAGCCTAACGCGCCGAGACCGCTATTGATGCCATTACCACAGCCAAGCAGTACATACTAGAGCACAGTAGAGCGCAGGAGTCCACCGAATAGCAGTGCACAGCAGAAAAGATAAAACTAGTCTTACCAAACGTATCCTAACCCAACCTAACCGGACGTAGC
>NW_016982141.1:0-269 GCF_001483705.2 Eufriesea mexicana | reverse complement strand
CAGATATCCAACGAATAGCAGTGTAGAGCACAAGGTTAAGGCTATACTGGCCAAACATAGCCTGCCCCAACCTAACCGAACGTAACCTGACGCAACATAACGTGCAGAGACCACAATTGCTGACCTAAGCAGAGTCAAGCGGGACACATCAGCGGAATGTAGAACTCAGTAGTCCATTTAATTGCTTTGTATATCGGAAAAGTGATAGCTGCCCAAGCCTAACCCAAACCAACAGGGCGTAACCAAACATAGCCTGACTCGACCTAACG
>NW_016982140.1:0-852 GCF_001483705.2 Eufriesea mexicana | reverse complement strand
CTGCTCGGTGGATTTCTGTGCTCTGCGTTGCTATACAATACTCTGCGCGTCTCTGGGGATGCGGGCAATAGTGAACGCGGCACGTTAGGTTGAGGTAAGTTACGTTCGGCTGTGTTAGGTTAGGTTAAGTTCGGCTGGAATATCGACGGCTTTTCCGCTGTTCACCACAAAGCGGTGGATATCTGGTCTCTACTGTGTTCCGGCATATTCTTCTTGGCTCTGGGAACGCCAGCAATAGTGGTGCAATAGTGGTCTCGGGACGTTAGGTTGGGATGCGTTTCGCTTGCTTATGTCACGTTTGGACTGGTTAGGATAGAATGTATGAGACCCTTGTGCCGTGCACTGCTATTCGGTTAATTCTGCCCACAACTGTACTCTAATATGCCCTGCTTGTCTCTGGGGTGGGCAGTGATGGTGGTCTCGGCACGTTAGTTTGAGATAGGTTTCGTTACGTTAGGTTAGGTTAGGAAGGCTTGCTGTGGATTTCTTTCGCGTTTGGGCTGTACACTGCTATTAGGTGGATTCCTGCGCTCTATATTGCTCTACTTTACTGTGCTCGACTCTGTGCATACGAATATTAGTGGCCGTGGCACGTTAGTGTGAATTAGGTTACGCTTGGTGTGGTTGGGTTAGGCTAAGTTTGTATATGGTAGGTATGAAATTCGTGCTATACACGGTTATCGGGAGGACTCCAGTTTTCTACTGTCCTCTAATATATTCTGCTTGTCTCTGGGGACGCCAGCAGCAATGGTCGCGGCACGTCACGTTGAGATACACTGCGTCTGGTTAGGTTACATTGGGTCAGGTTAGGTTAGTATACCTTCGACCTTTGTGGTGTACACTACAATGCGA
>NW_016982139.1:0-756 GCF_001483705.2 Eufriesea mexicana | reverse complement strand
TGTTATTCGGTGGACTTCTGCGCTGGACTGTGCTGTAATATATTCTGCTTGGCTCCGGTGGGGACAGCAATAGTTGCCACGGCACGTTAGGCTGGGATAGGTTATGTTTGGTTTTTGCCACGTTTGGTTACGTTAGGATAGGACAGTTCCGACTTTTATGCTAGACAAAGCTATTCGGTGGATTTGTGCGCTTCATATTGCTCTAATATGCTCTTCTCTGATTGGCTCTGCGGAGCCCAGCAGTAGTATTCTCGGCACTTTAAGTTGAGTTATGCTACGTTTGGCTGGGATTCGTTCGCTTTGTTATGTTGGGATAGATACGGCTTTCGCGGTATACACTGTTACTCGGTGGATTTCCGCGCTCTACTCTGCTCTAACATATTTTGTTCGATTAGCGGCCATTAGCGGTGGCCGCACTTTCAGTTCAGTCTGTGTACGTTTGGTTAGGTTGGGTATGGTTACGTTTGTTTAGGATAACTACGACTTTTGTGCTGTACACTGCAGTTTGGTGGCTTTCTGCCCTCTACTGTGCCTAAGTATATTCTGCTTGTCTCTTTGGAGGCCAGCAATAGCGGTTGCGGCACATTAAGTTGTGTTAGGTTACGTCTGTATTGATTATGTTACGTTGGGTTAGGCTGCTATATCTATGTCTTTTGCACTACTCACCGCAATTCTATGGACTTCTGCTCCATTGTGAGCGCTACCACACTCTGCCTGTTTCCGGGTACGCCAGGAATAGTGGCCGCGGCACCTTAG
>NW_016982138.1:0-706 GCF_001483705.2 Eufriesea mexicana | reverse complement strand
TTAGGATAAGACACTTTGTCTTTCGTTCTATACATCACGATTCGGTGGTGTTCTACGCTCTAATTTGCTATAATTTGCTCTGTTTGGCCTTGGCGTAACCAGTAAAAGTGGTCTCGGCACGTTGGGTTGAGTAATGTTACGTTTCGTAGGATTAGGTAAGGAATGCTCTGTTAGGATTTCTTTGACTTTTGCGTTATACACTGTCGTTAGGTGGATTTTTGCGCCCTTCATTGCTCTACTGTGCTCTGCTCGACTCTGGGGAGGCGAGCAATAATGCTCGTGGCAGGTTAGGTTGAGTTGTGTAATAGTTGGTTAGGTCAGACTAGGCTATATTTGGTCAGGATACCTTTGACATTCGTGCTATACATTGTTCCCGGGCGGATTTCTGTGATCCGCTCTGCTCTAGTGCACCCTGAGGTTGCCACGAGCAGTGGCCGCGGTACGTCATGTTCAGCAATGCTACGCTTCTTTAGGATAGGTTAGGTCAGATTAGGTTAGGATATCTCCGACTTTTGTGGTATACAATTCTCTGCGGTGGACTTCTGCGCTCTGCATTGCACTAATATACCCGGCTCGCCCGTGGGGAGGAGAGCAATAGTGGCTGAGCCACTATAGTTTGAGTTAGGTTACGTTTGTGTATATCATGTTGCCTAGGTTAGGAGAGGCTACTTTGACTTTTGTCCTATGCAGTGCGAATCCCCGCATT
>NW_016982137.1:0-276 GCF_001483705.2 Eufriesea mexicana | reverse complement strand
CATTGCAATGGCTATAGCACGCCAATATATTCTTTCCTCATTATTTACGCAAGAAAGTTAGCTGGCCACGATATTAGTCCAAAATGTTAATAAAATTCAATTTTCCAGCCAGGTACTATAGAATTGCAATGGCTATAGCTGGCCAATAGAATCTTACCTCCTTATTTACGCAAAAAAGTTACCTCACCACGATATTAGTCGAAAATGTCAATTCGGTTGCATTTTCGAGGAAGATTCAAAAGCACCGTAATGGCTATAGCCCGGCAATAGCTTCTT
>NW_016982136.1:0-1237 GCF_001483705.2 Eufriesea mexicana | reverse complement strand
TAATATGCCGCGAACGCAATTGATGGCTTCCCCACAGAGGAGGAGAATTTGATAGAGCACAGTGCAGCGTAAGAGTCCATAGGATATCCGCGTTGAGGACATATATCAAAGCTATCCTAACCAATCCCAACCAAACCTAACCTAACCAAACTTAACAGATCCCAAACTTACATGCCGCGACCAGTGTTGTAGGCCTCCACAGTGACAAGCAGAGCATAATGGAGGAAACTAGAACGCAGAAACCTGTGGAAACGCAGTGTGCAGCAGAAAAGTTGAAGCTATCCAAACCAAACCGTAGCTAACATAACCTACCCAAACGTACCGTATCTGAACCTATCGCGCAGAGAGCGCTATTACTGGCATCCCCAGAGACATGAAGAAAATACTAGAACAGAGTGGAGCGTAGAAATCTACCGAATAACAGTGTATAACGCAAAAGTCAAAGCCATCCTAACGAAACGTAGCCTAACCAAAAATAAGCAAGCGTAACCTAATTCAACCTATAGTGCCGCGACCGCTTTTTCTGTCCTCCCCAGAGTCGAGCAGAGTATAGTAGAGCAACGAAGAAGTAAAAAAATCAACCGAATAGCAGTGTACAGCACAAAAGTCAAAGTTATCTTATCCTAACCTAACCAAACGTAACCTAACCATACGTAACATAACACAACCTATCGTGCCGAGTGCAGTATTGCCGGCATCCCCGGCGCCAAGCAGAGCATATTTGAGCAGACTTAAGTACGCAGAAATCCACCGATTAGCAGTTTATTGCGCAAAAGTCAATGCTGCAATATCCGAAACTACCCAAACGAAACATAAGCGGACGTAACGTAGCATAACCTGACGGGCAACGACAGTTATTGCTGTCCGCGCGAGAACTAGGCAGAGTATAGCGGAGCAGTGTGGAACGCTGAAATCGCCCGAACAGTAGTTTGTAGCAAAAAGTCGGAGGTACCCAGCCTAATCTGAACTAACCTAGCCCTGTCAAGCATAACCAATCCCGACCTAACGTCCCTAGCCCACGATTGCTTGCCTCCCCACCGCCAAGCAGGGCATATTAGAGGAGAGTAGGGCACAGAGTTCCGTCGATCGGCAGTGTATTGCTCGAAATTCGAAGATATCCTAACCCAAACCTAACAAACCTAATCTAACAGAGCATAATCTAACACATCCTATCGCGCCGCGACAACTATTTCAAGGACTCCCTGATCAAAGCAGGGAATATTAGATAACAGTAGTG
>NW_016982135.1:0-1186 GCF_001483705.2 Eufriesea mexicana | reverse complement strand
GATACCTTTTTTGCGTTATAAGGAGGAAAGGTTCTATTTGCGCGCTGTACCCGTTGCAGTGCTCTAGAAACTGGCTGGAAAATTCAATTTTATTGACATTCTCGAATAATATCGTAGTGAGGTAACTTTCTTGCTTAAATAAGTAGGAAAGATTCTATTGTCGTGCTAATTCCATTGCAATGCTACAGAATCTGGCTGGAAAATTTAATTTTATTGACATTTTCAACTAATATTGTCGTGAGCTAACTTCGTTGCATAGATAAGGAGGAAAGGTTCTATTGGCGTGCAATAGCCATCGCGATGCTATAGAATCTGCATGGAAAATTCAATTTTATTGACATTTTAAAATATATCGTGGTGAGCTAACTTTCTTGCATAAATAAGGAGGAGAGATTCTATTGACGTGCTATAGCTATTGTAATGCTATAGAACCTGCCTGGAACGATCATTTTTATTGACCTGTCCGGATAATGTTGTGGTAAGCTAAGATCCTTGCATAAATAAGAAGGAAATAATGTTTTGGCGTGCTATGGCCATTGCAGTGCAATAGAATATGGCTGGAGAACATAATTATATAGACAGTTTCGACTAATATCGGGCTGAGCTAACATTCTTGCATAAATAAGGTGGAAAGATACTATTGGCGTGTTATAACCACTGCAATGACATATAATCTGGATGCAAAAACCAATTTTATTGACATTTTCGACTAATATCGCTGTGAGCTAACCTACTTGCATAAATAAGGAGGAAAGATGCTTTTGGCGTGCTATGGCCTTTGTAGCGCAATAGAATCTGGCTGGTAAATCCAATTATATTGACATTTTCGAATGATATCGTGGTCATAGCTTACTTCGTTGCATAGATAAGGAGGAAAGGTTCTATTGGCGTGCAATAGCCATCGCCATATTCAATTTTATTGACATTTTCAAATAATATCTTGGTGAGCTAACTTTCTTGCCTAAATAAGGAGGAAAGAACCTGTTGGCGTCCTATAGCCATTGCAATGCTATATAATCTGGCTGAAAAATCAAATTTTAAGAACATTTTCATGTAATATCGTGGTGAGCTAAGTTTCTTGCCTAAATAAGGAAGAAAGAAACTGTTGGCGCCCTATAGCTAATGCAATGCTATAGAATCTGGCTGGGAGTTCCAATTTTATTAACATTTTCTCCCAATATCGTGG
>NW_016982134.1:0-683 GCF_001483705.2 Eufriesea mexicana | reverse complement strand
TTCCTCCTTATTTATGCAATAAAAGTAGCGCACCACGATATCATTCGAAAATGTCAATAAAATAGAATTTTCCGGCCAGATTCTAGAGCATTGCAGTGGTTATAGCTTGCCAATAATATCTTTCCTCCTTGTTTATGCAAGAAAGTTAGCTCACCACGATATCAGACGAAAATGTAAATAAAATTGAATCTTCCATCCAGAATCTGCAGCGCTGCAATGCGTATAGCACTACGTTGATCTTTCCTCCTTACCTATGCAAGGAATATAGCTCACCCCGATATTAGCCGAAAATGTTAATAAAAATGAATTTTCCAACCACATTCTGTATCATTGCAGTGTCTATAGCACGCCAATAGAATCTACGCTGCTTACTTAGGCAAGAAGGGTAGCTCTCCACGATAATAGTCGAAACTGTCAATAGTATTGAACTTTCCAGCCAGATTCTATATCATTGAAATAACTATAGCAAGCCTAAAGTATCTTTCCTCCTTATTTATGCAAGAAAGGCAGCTCACCACAATATTAAACGAAAATGTCAATAAAAATGAATTTACCAGCCGGATTCGGCAGCATTTCAGCGGGTGTAGCACGCCAATAGGATCCTTCCTCCTTATTTATGAAAGGAAGTTAGCTCACCGCGATATTAGCCAAAATGTCAATAAAATTATATTTTCCAGACAGAT
>NW_016982133.1:0-503 GCF_001483705.2 Eufriesea mexicana | reverse complement strand
CATTTGATTGATGGGCGCATCCTGATGCTCTTCCCGTTGGTGCGGATTGTTGGTGGTAGTTCGTCATCGAGCTTCCACTTCACCAACAGCAACTCCGTCTTCTCGGCCGACAAGTATTGTGCGCGTTACCGGGGCCCGCCAACTGGCGACCGCGCCGTGCCTCGAGCTAATGCTTTATAACCGCTTCGCGAAAAAGATGTTATTGTACTTTCTAGCGTCGCCGCCGCAGGGGAACGCGTGTGTAGGTGTTGGACACGCGGCTTGGAAAAACCCTGCCCTCACCGTTGAAGGATCATCGGACAAGTTGGATTACCCTTGCGGGAAGCAGCTCACTTGGCCGTGGCTCCGGGTTGTCTAGCAGCCCGCAGCCTCGATACCAGCGGGGGCCACGTGGAGGCGGAGCAGCCAGCTTTCACTCGGTCCCAGCAGGATGGCGTATTCCGATATACCTGCACCGTCCCGGTATTCGTCTCTGGATACCGCCTGCGGTGACGGTCACAGAT
>NW_016982132.1:0-477 GCF_001483705.2 Eufriesea mexicana | reverse complement strand
ATCGTGGTGAGATAACTTTCTTGCATAAATAAGGAGGAAAGATCCTTCAGGAGTGCTATAGCCGTTGCAATGCTGCAGAATCTGGCTGGAAAGTTCAATTTTATTGTCATTTTCGAGTAGTATCGTGGTGAGCCAACTTCCTTGCATAAGTAAGGAGGGAAAATCCTTTTGTCCTGCTATCGCCATTGCAATGCTGTAGAGTCAGGCCGGAAATTTCAATTTCATTGTCATTTTCGATTAATATCGTGGTGAGCTAGCCTCCTTGCATAAACAAGGAGGACAGATTATCTTGGCAAGCTATAGCCATTGCAATGCAGTAGAATCTGTTTGGAAAGTTCAATTTTATTGACATTTCCGACTAATGTGGTGAGCTAACAATCTTGCATAAACAAGGAGGACAGATTATCTTGGCAAGCTATAGCCATTGCAATGCTGTAGAGTCAGGCCGGAAATTTCAATTTCATTGTCATTTTCGAT
>NW_016982131.1:0-852 GCF_001483705.2 Eufriesea mexicana | reverse complement strand
AACCTAACCAAACGTAGCCTGACTCAACGTAGCGTGGCCGGACGACCATTGCTGGCCTTCTCATAGGCAGGCTGAACGTATTAGAGCACAATAGGGCGCAGGAATCCACAAAACAGCAGTGTATAGCACAAAAGTCGAAGCAATCCTGTCCTAGCGAAACCGAACGTTTCAAAACCGGACGTCACATAACAAAACCTAACGTGCCGGGGCAATCATTTCTGGCCGCCGCAGAGCCAAGCAGAATACACTAGAGCGCAGTAGAGGGCAGAATTGCAACGAATAGCAGTGTATAGCACAAATGTCAAAGCAAACCTATCGTAACCTAACCATTTGTAACATAACCAAACGTGACCTAACGCAACCAAACTTGCAGCGACCACCTTTGCTGGCGACCGTACAGCGAAGCTGAAAATATAAGAGGAAAGTGGATCGCTGAAATCCACTGAACCGCAGTGTATAGAAGAAGAGTCAAAGCTACCCAAACATCACCCAAAGCAATATAACCTGACCAAGAGTAGCCTAGTTACACCTAACGTGCCGAGAAAGCTATTGCTGGCCTCCCCAGAGCAGAGCAGAGTATAGTATAGCATCGTAGAGCGTAGAAGTCCAGCGAATACTTGCGTATAGCGCAAAAGACAAAGTTATCCTCTCCGAACATAGACAATCGTAAAAAACCAAACGTAACGTAACAAAACCAGTCGGATCTAGGGCACTAATGCTGGACCCTCCACCGCCAAGCAGAACTTCGTAGAGGAGAGAAGAGCTCAGAAATCCACCGGATGCCAGCGAATATCGCAAAGGTCAAAGCCATGCAAACATATCCTAACAAAGCGTAGCATAACGAAGCGTAAT
>NW_016982130.1:0-701 GCF_001483705.2 Eufriesea mexicana | reverse complement strand
CATTGCAATGGATAGAGCGCTCCAGAAGGATCATTCCTTCTTACTTTGGGAAGGAAGTAAGCTCACCACGATATTAGTGAAAAATGACAATGAAATTGAATTTTCCAAACAGATTCTGCAGCATTGCAATGGCTATAGCACTCCGAACGGTACTTTCCTCCTTCCCTATGCAAGGAAGTTAGCTCATCACGAAATTAGTGGAAAATGCAATAAAATTGAAATTTCCAGAAAGATTCTATAGCATTGCAAAGCCTATAGCAGGACAATAGAATCATTCCTCCTTATTTACGCGAGACAGGTAACTCATTATGATATTAGCCGAAAATGTCAATAAAATTGAATTTTCCAGCCAGATTCTATGGCATTGCATAGCCTATAGCACGACACTAGTATCTTTCCTCCTTATTTACGCGAGAAAGATAACTCACCACCATATTTGTCGAAAATGTCAATAAAATTGATTTTTCCCACCGAATTCTTCGGCATTGCGATGGCAATAGCACGCCAATGGAATCTTTCCGCATTACTTATTCGCAGGAAAGATAGTTAACCACTATATTAGTCGAAAATGTAAATAAAATTAAATCTGCCAGGCACATTCAATATCATTGCAATGGTTATAGCCCTCCAAAAGTATCTTTCCTCCTTATTTATGCAAGAAAGGTAGCGCACCACAATATTATTCGAAATTGTCAATAAAA
>NW_016982129.1:0-554 GCF_001483705.2 Eufriesea mexicana | reverse complement strand
ATCCTGGCCAAACTTAGCCTGACCAAACCTAACCTAACGTAACCTGACTCAACATACCGTTCAATGACCACTATTGCTCGCCCTTCCAGAGCCAAGCTGAAAGCATTAGAGTACTACAGAACGCAGGAATCCAACTAATAGCAGGCTATGGCGCTAAGGTCAAACTACGTCTCCTAGCTTAGCCAATCGTAACAAGGAGAGACATAGCTCAAATCAACCTAACGTGCCGCGCCACTATTGCTGGCCTCCACAGAGTCAAGTGGAACACGTCAGTTGAGACTGGAACGCAGATACCCATATAATCGCAGCGTATATCTGAAAAGTCAAAGCTAGCCACAACCTAACCCAAACGAACATAACAAAACCGAACCCAGCCTGACTCAACCATGCTTCCCGAGACGGCTATCGTTGCCCTCCTCAGAACCAAGCAGGACATACTAGAGCACAGTAGGACACAGACATCCAGCGAATAGCAGTGCACGGCACAAAGATAAAGCTCTCCTTACCAAGCTTAGCCTAACCCAACCTAACCGAACGTAACATGACACAACATG
>NW_016982128.1:0-913 GCF_001483705.2 Eufriesea mexicana | reverse complement strand
CAGTTTCTATAGCATTGCAATGGCTATAGCATGCCAATATAATCTTTCCTCTTTGATTATGCAGGAAAGCTAGCTCACTACGATATAAGTCGAAAATGTTAATAAAACTGAAATTTCCATGAAGATTCAATTGCATTGGAATGCCTATAGCACGCGAATAGAATTTATCCACCTTATATATGCGAGAAAGTTAACTCACCACGATATTAGCCGAAAATCTCAATAAACCTGAATTTTCCAACCGCATTCTACTTCATTGCTATGTCTATCGCACGCCAATAGAATCTACCCTGCTTATTTAGGAAAGAAAGATAGCTCGCCACGATAATAGCCGAAGATGTCAATAAAATTGAATTTTCCATCCAGATTCTATAGCATTGCGAAGGCTATAGCAAACCAATAAAATCATTCGTACTTTCTTATGCAAGAGAGTTAGCTCACCACGGTATAAGTCGAAACTGTCAAATGAAATTGAATCTGCCAGGCACATTCTATATCATTGCAATGGTTATAGCACGCCAAAAGTATCTTTCCTCCTTATTTATGCGAGAAAGGCAGCGCTCCGCAATATTATTCGAAAATGACAACAAAATTGAATTTTCCATGGCGATTGTATAGCATTGCAGAGCCTATAGCACGCCAATAGAATCTTTCCTCCTTATTTATGCAAGAAAGTTGGCTCACCCACGATATTAGCCGAAAATGTCATTAAAATTGAATTTTCCTGCAAGATTCTTTGGCATTGCAATGGCAATAGCACGCCAATCGAATCTAATCTCTTTATTTATGCAAGAAAGGAGTCCTACCACGATAATAGTCGAAACTGTCGATAAAATTGAACTTTCCAGCAGGATTCCAGTGCATTGCAATGGCTGTAACACGCCAATACAATCTTTCCTCCTTATTTTTGCGA
>NW_016982127.1:0-432 GCF_001483705.2 Eufriesea mexicana | reverse complement strand
CTGTTTCGCGAAGCCGTTATAGAGCATTATCTCGAAGTACGGCGCGGTCGCCAGTTGGCGGGCCCAGGTAACGCGCACAACACTTGACTCTCGTGCTATGCACTGTCATTCGGTGGACATCTGTGATCCACCGAGCTCTAATACATTCTGCTTTGCTCGGTGGCGGCCAGTAATAGTACTCCCGGCACGTCAGCTAGTGTTAGGTTACGTTCCGTTGGATCAAGTTGGGAAGGCTTGGTTAGGATTTCTTTGACTTCTGTGCTTTGCACTGCTAGCCTGATGACGTCCGCGCTCTACATTGCTCTCCTACACTCCGCTTGACTCTGGGGAGGACAGCAATAGTGGTCTCGGCGCGTTTTGTTGTGTTACGCTACGTTTGCCTACGACACGTTTGGTTAGGCTAGGACGGAATAGCTTAGACTTTTGAGCGAT
>NW_016982126.1:0-556 GCF_001483705.2 Eufriesea mexicana | reverse complement strand
ATCCATACATCCATACATACATGAATACATCCATCCATCCATCCATATATGCATACATCCGTACATCCGTTAATTCGTACATACATAAGTACATACATGCATACATCCACACATACATACGTACATACGTCCATACATCCACACGTATACATCCACACTTTCTTGAAACCATACATTCATACATACATATATCCATACGCGCATAATTCCACACATCCATACATCCTTACATCCATCCATCCATACATCCATCCATTCATACAACCAAACATTCATGCATCAGTACATCCAAAAATCCATGCACCCACACCTCCATCCATCCATGCATACATCAATCCGTTCATCCATACATATATACATCCATCCACTCATACATCCAAATATCCATCCACACATACATCCATACCAAAATCCATCCATACATCCATTCTTCCGTACACCCATTCATCCGTACATGCGACCATCCATACCTCAATCCATCCATACGTACATGCATCCATACGGCCATCAATCCATTCATCCATCCATCCATACACCCATCCTTCCTTACATCCGT
>NW_016982125.1:0-274 GCF_001483705.2 Eufriesea mexicana | reverse complement strand
TAGAGCACACAGGTCCATAGAATGGCCGTACATAGCACAAAAGCCAAAGACATCCTCACCGAAACCAAACAACCCTTACCTGACCAAACGTAACCTATACCACTGTAACGCGCCGCGGCCATTTTTTCTGGAATTCTCAGATCAAAGTTGGGAATATTAGATCAGAGTAGAGTGTAGAAATCCACCGAATAGCAGTGTACACCACAAGAGACGTAGCTACCCTAGTCCAACATAACCAAACATATTAGAGCAGTACGTAAAATAACGCAACCAA
>NW_016982124.1:0-517 GCF_001483705.2 Eufriesea mexicana | reverse complement strand
AGCGGTAGTTGGAATATCCGCCGATAAATTGCGGTTGTCCTTGGAATAATCTGTCCAGGGATGTTTAAAATTCAAAAGCAAGTTTAAGGTAGTCGATGTGTGACACGGTTAAGTCTAATGATATTAACAAATGTCAATACGGTACATAGTACGTCCAACAACGGTGCACTGTAGCCGTTGTATTGACCTGTTCAATGATGACATGGATTCCGTAGCAACTCAAGAAAGATTGATCCGTTATAACTCGAAATAATAACAACTGACCACTCAGTACTGTGTATAGCCATTATCATATCTGTAGCAGTTGGATTAATTAGTTCACTGATGATTTATATTCGATAGCAATTCTAGAAGGAAAGAAGGCAGACACACTGCCCCTCGAGATATAAACTGTTGAAAACTTATTACTGAGTACATCCGACGTCACTGTACTGCAACCGTTGCATTAATTTGGTCACTGATGACATAAATTCCACAGGAGTTCTAGAGTAGTCAATGCATACATCACATACGGCTG
>NW_016982123.1:0-966 GCF_001483705.2 Eufriesea mexicana | reverse complement strand
TGGATGTATGGATGGATGGATTTGTGGATGCGTGGATGTATGAAAGAATGGATGGATGGTTGTGTGGATGGATAGATGTATGGATCGATGGATGTATGAAAGCGAGCTAGTGCGGATAGATGGATGTATGGTCGATGGATGTATAGATGAATGTTTGTATGGATGGGTGGATGTATGGTTGGATGTATCAATGTATGGGTGGATGGGTGGATGTATGTACGGATGTATGCATGGATGTATGTATGGATGCATTTACGGATGTTTCTATGGATGTAGGTATGGATGAGTGTATGGGTGTATGCATGGATATATGGATGTATGTATGGACGTATTTATGGTTGTACGTATGGATGGATGATTGCATGGATGGATGGATTTGCGGATGTATGGCTGTGTGAATGTATTGATGTACGGATGGATGGATGTATGTCTGCATAGCTGTATGGATGGATGGATGTATTAATGTATGGACGTTTGTATGTATGGATGTATGAACGTATGGCCGTATTTGCGTTATGGATGTACGGATGTATGTATGCATGGATTTATGGATGTAAGAATATATGGATGTACGGAGGCATGGATGTGTGGGTGTGTAGGATGGGTGAATGGACGGAAGAATGGATGTATGTATGAATGCTTGTGTGGATGATTGTATGGATGTATGCATGGATGTATGCATGGATGTATGGATGTATGTATGTATGGATGAATGGTTGTGTGGATGGATGTATGTATGGATGCATTGCGGTGTGTATGGACGGATGTACGTATGTATGCCTGTATGGATGTATATATGTTCGGACGTATGGGTTTATAGGTGTATGGTTGTGTGGATGGATGGGTGAATTGATGGATGTATGTGTGGATTGCAGGATATATGGATGACTGGATGTATTGATTTACAGGTGTTTGGATGCATGAATGTATGATTGTATGGATGTATGTATGTATGGATGTGTGGAT
>NW_016982122.1:0-542 GCF_001483705.2 Eufriesea mexicana | reverse complement strand
GTATGCATGGATGTATGGATGTACGGAGGCATGGATGTGTGGATGTGTGTGTGGACGAATGGACGGGTGAATGGACGGAAGAATGGATGTATGTTTGGATGCTTGTATGGATGAATGTATGGATGTATGCATTGATGTATGCATGGATGTATGGGTGGATGCATGAATGTATGGATGTATGGATGTATGCATGTATGGTTGTACGTATGTATGAATGTATGGATGTAAGAAGGTATGGATGTGTGCATGTATGGATGTATGGACGTATGGACGTATGGATGTACGAATGTATGGATGTACGGATGAATGGATGTATGGATGGATGGATGGATGTATGGACGTATGTTTATGGATGTATGTATGTATGGATGTACGAATGTATGGATGTACGTATGTATGGATGTATGTATGTATATCTGAATGGATGTATGGATCGATGGATCTATGAGTGGATGGATGTATGGATGGATGCATGCATAGATGTGTGTATGGAAGCATTTATGGATGTATCTATTGATGTATGTATGGATGAGTGTATGGGG
>NW_016982121.1:641-935 GCF_001483705.2 Eufriesea mexicana | reverse complement strand
CGCTTTGAGCTAGCTTTCTCACATAAATAAGGAGGACTGATTCTATAGGCGCGCCATTGCGATAGCAATGCCATAGAATCTGCCTGGAAAATTCGATTTTGTTGACATTATCGACTAATATCGTGGTGACCTAGCTTTCTTGGATATATAAGGAGGAAAGATTCTACTGGCGTGCTGTAGCTATTGCAATGATATAGAATATGGCTGGAAAATACATTTTTATTGACATTTTCGACTAATACCGTGGTGAAATGACTGTATTGGATAAATAAGGATGAAGTATTCTATTGCCGC
>NW_016982121.1:0-627 GCF_001483705.2 Eufriesea mexicana | reverse complement strand
GCCATTGCAGTGCTATAGAATCTGGCTGGAAAATTCAATTTTATTGATATTTTCGACTAATATCGTGGTGAGCAAACCAACTTGCATAAATAGGGATGACATATTCTACTGGCGTGCTATTGCCATAGAAAAGGTATAGAATCTGGATGGAAAACACGATTTTATGGAAATTTTCGACTAATATGGTAGTGAGCTACCTTTCCTGCATTAATAATTGGGAAAGATCATATTGGCGTCCTGTAGCCATTGCAGTGCTATAGAATCTTGCTGGAAGTAAAACACAATTTTATTGACATTTATGACTAATATCGTGGTGACCTAACATTCTTGCATATATAAGCAGGAAAGAATCAACTCGCGTGCTACAGCCAATGCAGTGCTATAGAATCTGGTTGGAGAATTCAATTTTATTGACATTTTCGATTAACAACGTGGCGTCCAAGCTTTCTTGCATATCTAAGGGGGAAAGATTCTACTGGCTTGCTATATCCATTGTAATGCTGTAGAATCTGTCTGGAAAAATGAATATTATTGACATTTCCAGGTAATATCTAGGTGACCTTACTTTCTTGGATATGTAAGGAGGAAAGATTCTACTGGCGTGCTGTAGCTATTGCAATGATACAG
>NW_016982120.1:336-623 GCF_001483705.2 Eufriesea mexicana | reverse complement strand
CATACCGAAGTCGGGCGCCGGTGCCGCTGCTCCGGCGCCCGCGGACGCACGCACATTTCGAGCAGACGCGGGGTCGACGATTACCGGACTCCACTCCTGATCCAGCTCAGCGCGCAAAGAGGCGATATCCGCCTGCTCGGAGGCATCGTTCTCCCGCAAGTCAGTTATAACCGCCTGCTGGGAGACGTCCTTCTTCCGCAGACCGGCGATCTCCGCCATCAGCACGCGGACCCTCTCCGCCATCGTCTCTTGGGCACGACCGGCTGTTACTTGGAGACTGATCTCCC
>NW_016982120.1:0-235 GCF_001483705.2 Eufriesea mexicana | reverse complement strand
ATATGATGGCAGACAGTTCCACCGCAGACAGCGGACGGTGCACTCTGGCGAGCTCCTCCCGTGTGGGGAGGGTCGCCTTCGCCCGGCTTATGCTCGTGGGTTTCGGGGCAAGATAAATACAATCCAAACCTTCGATTGGGTCGTACTCATCCAACACCGACCTCCGCGGCCACTTCGCCGTCTTCACGGTGGATACCCATGAAGACGACGTTTCGCCGCCGCCCGTGACGCTGAC
>NW_016982119.1:0-317 GCF_001483705.2 Eufriesea mexicana | reverse complement strand
GATTTCCGTGCTATACATTGCTCTATTACACTCTGCTCGACCCTGCGGAGGCGCGCAGTAGTGACCGTTGCTCGTTAGGTTGAGTCATGTTTCGATTGGTTAGGTTAGGTTAGACTTGTTTGGTTAGACTGTCTTCGACTTTCGTGATGTACACTGTTATTCGGTATATTTCTGTGATTTACTGTGCTCTACCATATTCTACGTGGCTATGGGGAGGGCAGGTGCAGTTGTCGCTGCTAGTTATTTTCAGATAAGCTGCGTTAGATTAGGTTAGGTTGGGACAGGTTATGTTAGTGTATCTACGACTTTTGTGCTAT
>NW_016982118.1:0-599 GCF_001483705.2 Eufriesea mexicana | reverse complement strand
CAAACAAATCGTAGCAAAACCAAACGTAACCTAACTCAATCCAACGTGCAGCGGCCACAAATTACTGGCCTCCCCAGAGTCGAGCAGAGTATCGTATAACACCACAGAGCGCAGAAATCCACAGAATAACAGTCTATGCCAAGAAAGTGGAAGCTATCCAGACCTAACACAAGCAAACGTGACACAACCAAACGCAGCATAACTCAACCTAACCAGCAGAGACCGCTATTGCTGGTATCCCCAGCGTCACGCAGAATTCATTACAGCACGGCAGAGAGAATAAACCCACCGCATTGCAATGTTTGGCACAAAAGCCGTAGACGTCCTAACCTAACAATTCTGTAACCTAACTCAAACTAACGTGCCAAGACAACCATTACTGGCCACCACAGTGCCAAGCAGAACATACTAGAGCACACAAGAGCGCAGAGATCCACGGAATTGCAGTGTATAGGACAGAAGTCGGAGATAACCTAAACAAACTTGAGCTAACCTAACCCAACCAAACGTAACCTAACACAATGTGACGTGACACAACCACTATTGCTGGCCCCACAGATACCTGCAGAATGTACAAGAGCACAGTTGTACGCCGAAAA
>NW_016982117.1:0-696 GCF_001483705.2 Eufriesea mexicana | reverse complement strand
GGTATATAAGGAGGAAAGATCCTACTGGCGTGCTGTAGCTATTGCAATGCTATAGAATCTTGCCGGAAAATTCAATTTCATTGTCATTTTCTACTAACATCGTGGTCATCTTACCTTCTTTTATAAATACGGACGAAACATACTATTGACGTGCTCCAGCCATAGCAAAAGTGTAGAATCTGGCTGGAAAGCACGATTCTATGGATATTTTCGTCTAACATCGTGGTGAGCTACATTTCCTGCATAAATAATGAGGAAAGATACTGTTGGCGTGCTATAGCCATTGCAATGCTAAAGAATCTGGCTGGAAGATTCAATTTTAATGACATTTTCCACTAATATCGTGCTGGGATAACTGTCTTGCATCAATAAGGAGGAAAGATTCTACTATCGAGCTATAACCATTGCAATGCTACCCAATATGCCTGGAAAATACATTTTTCTTGGCATTTTCGACTAATATCGTGGTGAAATAACGTTCCTGCATAAACAAGGATGAAATATACTATTGGCTTGCTATAGCCATTGAAATGCATTAGAATCTGGCTCGAAAAATCAATATTATTGACGTTTTCGACTAATATCGTGGCGACCTATCTTTCTTGCATATATAAGGATGAAAGATTCTACTGGCGTACTATAGTCATTGCAATCCTATAGAATCTGTCTGGATAATTCAATTTTATTGACATTTTC
>NW_016982116.1:0-652 GCF_001483705.2 Eufriesea mexicana | reverse complement strand
ACCCATCCATTCATCCACCCACACATCCATACGTCCACACATCCACGCAACCATACATCTATCGACCCAAACATACATCCATCCATATAGCCATCCATCCATACATAAATCCATCCTTCCAAACATCCATACATATATACATCCTTACATCCATACATCCGCATCGTCCATGCATTCGTAAATCCATAAATACGTCCATACATCCATACATACACCCATACACACATCCATGCATCCATCCATCCATACATCCACATATACACCCATATACATATCCATACATACATACATAATTATTATCCATACATACATCCATCCATCCATACATCCACACATCCACACATCCATAAGTCCATCCATCCATACATCCATCCAACCATACATACATCCATACATCCATCCACATATACATCCATACATCTATCCATCCATACATCCATCCATTCATTCATCCATCCATCCAGACATTCATACATATATACATCCATACATCCGTATCAACCAGACATTCGTACGTCCGTACATACATACATACATATATCCATACATACAGCCATCCATAAATCCATCCATCCACACATCTATACACCCTCACATTCATAGATCCATAAATATTACCATCCGTACTGCCATCCTTCGATACTTCCATCCA
>NW_016982115.1:9949-10149 GCF_001483705.2 Eufriesea mexicana | reverse complement strand
ACAGCCTTCTACATGCCAGAGAATAGGTCTATTCAAAATATATAATCCGATGTAGCTTGGTGAGTAGGTCGCCTAACGCCATTAACCAATGCCAAGTACACCCATCTACTTGCCAGAGAATTGTTCTATTCAAGATATATAATCTGTTATTGCTTGGTGAATAGTTCGCTTAACGCCTTCAATCCAATGGCAAGTGCAGA
>NW_016982115.1:0-210 GCF_001483705.2 Eufriesea mexicana | reverse complement strand
CACAAAACCAATAGTCTGTTATAGCTTGGTGAATGGATCGATAACGCCTTCAATCCAATGGCAAGTGCAGGCATCTACTTGCCAGAGAACAAGTCTATTCAAAAGCTATACCCTGTTATAGCTTGGTGAATAGATCGCCTTACACAATCAATCCAATGGCAAGTGCAGACATCTACTTGCCTGAAAATAGGTCTATTCAAAATCTATAAC
>NW_016982114.1:0-721 GCF_001483705.2 Eufriesea mexicana | reverse complement strand
CACCCCAGAGCCATCCAGAGCATATTAGAGCACAGTAGAGCGGAGAAGTACACCGAAGAGCAGTGTTCAGCAAAAATTCAGAGCTATACTATCCTAGCATGAAAAAACATAACACGACCAAACGTAACCATGCTCAACCTAACGTGCCGCGACAGAAACTGCTGGTACCTCCAGCGCCCAGCAGAACATATTACTGGAGAGCAGAGCGCAGAAATCCAGACAATATCATCGTATAAAGGAAAAGTCAAAGCTACTTAAACCTAATTCCAAACCAACGTAATCTAACAAAACGTAACATATCTCAACATAACGTACCGCGGTCACTATTGCCGGCCGCACCAGCGCCAAGCTCTACGTATTATAGCACAGTAGAACGCAAAACGGCACCAAGTAGCAGTGTATAGCACAAAAGCCGAATATATCCAAGCCTAACCTGACCTAACCTTACCTAACAAAACGTAGAATAGCCACACATAACGAGCCGAGACGACTATTGCTGGCCACCGCAGATCCATGCAGAGCATATTAGAGCACAGCAGGGCGCAGCAATCCACCGAATAGCAGTGTATAGCACAAAAGTCGAAGCCATCCAAACCATACTCGACCTAACCTAATCCAACCAAACGTTGGGTAAATAAACATAATGTGGCTAGACAGCTATTGCCGGCCTCCGGATCGCCAAGCAGAACGTATTAGAGGAGAGTACAGCGCAGGAGTCCAT
>NW_016982113.1:0-1838 GCF_001483705.2 Eufriesea mexicana | reverse complement strand
CTATTACTGGCATCCTCAGAGCCACGCAGGGCATACTAGAGGACAGCATGGCCCAGAAGTTCAGCGAATAGCAGTATATAGCACAAAAGTCAAAGCTACCCTCTCCTTACCTGACTAAACCAAAGCTAACCTAATGTAACGTATCTTAACCTGTCCTGCAGCGACCACTATTTCTGTACGCCCGAGAGACGAGAAGAGTAGAGTAGAGCAATGTGGAGGAAGATATCCACCGGAAAGTAACGTATAGCGCAAAAGTCGAATTTGACCTACCCTAACATGACAAAACGTAACACAGCCAAACATATGCTAATCGAACCTAACGTGCCTACACCATCATTGCTGGCCTCCCCATCGCCAAGCAACACATATTAGACGAGAGCAGAGCGCAGTGGCCCATGGAATGGCAGTGTGTAGGCAGAAAAGTCAATGCTACACTTACCTGGCCCAATCAAACCTAACATAGCCAAACGTAACGTTATTCAAACTAACGAGCCATGACCACTATACCTGGCCTACCCAGAACCGAGCAGAGCGTATTAGATCACATTAGAGCGAAGAAATCCTCCGTATAGCGGAGTATAGCATAAAAGTCAAAGATCTCCTCTCCTAACCCAGCCAAACGCAATATAATCAAACGTATCCGAACTTGACCTAACGCGCCGGGACCACTATTGCTGGAAAACCTAGATCCAGGCCGACTATGCACAAGAACAGTAGAATGCAGAGAACCACCGAATAGCACCGTATAGCAGCGACCACTGTTTTTGGCCTCCCTAGGGCCATGCAGAATATAGTAGAGCAGAGTAGAGCGCAGAAATCCACCGAACAGGAGCATATAGCACAAAGGTCAAAACTATCCTATCCTATCCCTGCCAAACGCAGCGCAGCCAAACGTAACGTAACACAATGCAACATGACGGGACCTCTATTGCTGCACTCCCCAGAGGCAAGCAGAAAGTGATAGAGGCGAGCTGAGCCCAGAAATCCATTGAATTGCGGTGTATATCAGAAAGGTCGGAGCTACCCGAACCTAACCCAACTAATAAAATCTAACCAAACATAGCCCTACTCAACGAAACGTGCTGCGAACACAGTCGCTGTCATCCCCATGGACAAGCAGAATGTAGTAGAACACATTAGGGCGCAGAAATCCGCCGAATATTGGTGTATACCACGAAATTCAATGCTACCCTGACCGAACATAACGTAGCCTAACGTAACAAAACTTAACCGAACACTACCTAACGTGCCGAGAACACTTTTGCTGGCCTGCCCAGAGGCAAGGAGAAAATATTGTTGCACAGTGGAACGCAGAAATCCATGCCATTGCAGTGTATATCACAAAAGCCGAAGTTATCCTAACATAACCTCATATAACCCAACCCAACCAAGCGTAGCCTAACGCAATCCAATGTGCCGCGACAAAGATTGCTGACATCCCCAGAGACAAGCACAACATACTAGTGGGTAGTAGAACGCAGAAATCTATAGAATCGCAGTGTACATCGGTAAAGTCTAAGCTACCTGAGCCTGACCCAAATGCACAGAACCTAGCCAAACGTTGCATACCTCTGGCCAACGTGCCGAGACCAGTCCTGCTGGCCGCCCCAGAGCCAAGCTGAATACACTGGTGTATAGTTGAGCGCAGAAATCCACCGAAAATCTGTTTACACCACGAAAGTCAAAGCTGCGCAAACCTGACCTAAGCAAACATGACCTAACCAAACGTAGCCTGACTTAGCCTAACGTGCCGAAGCCACTAATAGAGTTCTCCGCAGAGCAAAGCAGAGAATGTGAGATCACAGTAGGGCGCAGAAATCCACCGATTAGCAGTGCAT
>NW_016982112.1:0-490 GCF_001483705.2 Eufriesea mexicana | reverse complement strand
TTGCTGTATGCATCGCAAATGTCGAAGTTTTCCTATCATAAACTGACCTAACCAAACCTAATCGTACGTATCCTTACAAAACATTACGTGCCGAGGCCACTATTGCTTTCCTCCCCAGGGCCAAGCAGGATATAGCACAGCACAATAGATCGCAGAATCCCAACGAAAGACAGCGTAGAGCACGAAAGACAAAGCAATGCTTACAGAACGTATCCTTGCCTAACATAACCTAACGTAGCATGACACAACCTAACGCGTCGAGACCGCTATTGCTGACATCCGCGGAGCCAAGCGGAATATACTAGAGCACAGAAGATCACAGAAATCCGCGGCGTTGCAGTGTTTAGCACAACAGTCGCAGCTATCCCCTGCTAACCTAACCTACAGTAGTATAACCAAACGCAACCTATGTCTACCTATCGTGCAGCGACCACCAATTCTGGCTTCCTCCGAGTCGAGCGGAATACAGTAGAGGACAGCAGAGCGCAGA
>NW_016982111.1:0-1326 GCF_001483705.2 Eufriesea mexicana | reverse complement strand
ATAATGTGAAAGATACCCTAACCAAACCCAAATTAGCACAACCTCACCTATCGTAGCCGAACTGAACGTAATGAGCCACGACCACCATTGCTGCCCTCCACAGGCCCAAGCATGGAAAGTTAGAACACAGTAGAGCACAGAAATCCACCTTATAGTGGTTTCTGGCATAAAAGTCAAAGCCATCCTGACCTAACCTAATCTGAACAAACTTAACCTAACCTATCCTAGCCACATTTAGCATTACTCGAAGAAAGGTGCCACGACCGCTATTTCTGGCCTCCCCAGATCCAAGCAGATGCTAGTAGGACCATGCACGTCGCAGATGTGAACAGAATAGCAGTGTAAAGCACAAAAGTCAAAGCCACCCCAACCATACTTATCCAAACCAATTACCAAGCGTAACCTTGCACAACCGAACTTGCTGGGCCACTATTGCTGGCCTCCCCACAGAAAAGCAGAGGCTAGTAGAGCAATGCGGAGAGCTGATATCGTGCGAATAATAGTGTATAGCACAAAAGTCACTGCTACCCTAACCAAACCTAACATAACCTGGCAAAGCCAAACGTAAACTAACTCGACCTAACGTACAGAGACCACTATTGCTGGCCATCACAGAACCAAGCAGAACATATTAGGGCACAGTAGTGCGCAGGAATCGACTGTATAGCAGTGTACAGCAGGAAAGTCGAAGCTACCCTATCCTACTACCTAACCAAACCAAACCTAACCATACACAGTCCAACTGACACTAATGTGCCGTGACTTGTGTTGCTGGCATCCACAGAGCCAAGCCGAATTTAATGTGCCGCGACCTGTGTTGCTGGCATCCACAGAGCCAAGCAGAACATACCGGAATACAGCAGAGCGTAGAAATCCACCGAATAGCAGCGTATGCCACGAAAGCCAAATCTATCCATACGTAACCCAGACTAACATAGCGTAACCAAACGCATCCTAACTCAACCTAACAGGCTGAGACCACAATTACCGGCCTCCCCAGCGTCCAGCCGAGTATAGTAGCCTAACGTAGAGCGTGGAAATCCGCAGAATAGCGGTGCACAGCACAGATGGAGAAGCTATCCTCTCCAACCCGATCCAAACGTAGTGCAACCAAACGCAACCTAACTAAAACTAACGTGGCGGGACCAGAATTGCACTACTCCACAAAGCCAAGCAGGATATACCAGAGCACAGTAGAGCGCAGAAAGCCACCAAAAAGCTGTGTAAAGCACAGGCATCAAAGATATGCTAACATAACCAGACAAACATATCCAAACCAAACGTAGAATAACTAAACTTAACGAGAGGAGACCTCTATTGCTCGAC
>NW_016982110.1:0-844 GCF_001483705.2 Eufriesea mexicana | reverse complement strand
ATGTACTCATGTATGGATGTAAGGATGCATGGATGAATGGATGTGTGGGTGCTTGAATGGATGCGTGGATGGACGGTAGAACGGATGTATGTATGGATGTTAGTATGGCTGTATGTATGGACGAATGCATGGATGTATGTATGGATGTTTGTATGGTTGTATGTATGGATGTACGTATGGATGTATGTATGGATGTATGTAAGAATGTATGTATGGATGTATGTATGGACGACTGTATGCGTGTATGCATGGATCTGTGTGCTGATGTGTGTACGGATGCATTAATGGAAGGACGAATGGATATATGGATGGCTGGATGTATGGATGAATGGATGTGTAGAAAAGTGGACGTATTGATGGATTTATGTACAGATGAATTGTTGTACGGATGGATGTATGTATGGATAGATTGAGGTATGGATGGACGGATGCACGGGTGTATAGATGCATGCACGGATGGGCGTGTAGATGTATGGATGGATTGAGGTACGGATGGATGGATGTATGGATGAATGGTTGTATGTATGGATGTATGGAGGTGTGGGTGTATGGATGTATGGATGTACGAATGTATGGATATACGGATATATGGATGTATGGAATTATATATGTCTGGAAGTATGAATGGATGGATGTATGTGTCGATGTATGTATGGATGTAATGATGGATTGATGGAATGGTGGATGTATGTATGTATGGGTGTATGTATGGATGAATGTATGGGTGCACGAATGGGTGTATGTGTTGTTGTATGTATGGATGTATGGATGGATGGATGGGTTGGTGGGTTGATGTATGGATGGATGGATGTATGGATCGATCGATGTGTGGATCTATGGATGT
>NW_016982109.1:0-585 GCF_001483705.2 Eufriesea mexicana | reverse complement strand
GGATAGGTTTCATTGACTTCTGTGACATTCACTGCTATTCGCTGGATTTCTGCGCTCCAATGTTCTCTAAAACTCTCTGCTTGTCTCTGGGGAAGACAGCAATATTAGTATCGTCATACTTGCGCTATTTTCGTGTAGGCTATGTAAGGCCAGGTTAGGTCAGGGTATTTTTGACTTTTGTGATATACACTGATATCCAAGGATATCTGCGCTCTGCTGTGCTCTAGTATATTCTGCTTGGCTCTTGGGAGGCCAGCAGCAGTGGTCTCGGCACGTTAGGTGAAGTACAGCTACGTTTGCTTATGTTACGTTTGGCTATGTTAGGATGGAGTAGCTTAGACATTTGTGCCACACGCTGCTTCTCGGTGGATTTCTGCGCTTTGATGTGCTCTAATACATCCTGCTTGTGTCTCTGGATGCCAGCAATGGTGGCCTGGTCATGTTAGGTAGAGTTAGGCTGCGTATGGATTTGTTACGTTTGACTACGTTGGGATAGGCTACAAAGACTATTGTGATATTCATTGCTATTCGGTGGATTCCTGTGCTCAAATGTGCTCTAGAATTCCCTGCTTGGCTCTGGGGAGG
>NW_016982108.1:0-2159 GCF_001483705.2 Eufriesea mexicana | reverse complement strand
TAGGTTACGTTACGTATATTACCCTAACGCAACCCTACCGAACGTAGCCTAACTGTGCGTAACCTGCCGCGAAAACTACTGCTGGCCTTCACAGAGCCAAGCAGAAGTATCTGTGAGTCGCAGTGTGTATCAGAAATGTCAAAGCTACCCATACCTAACCCAAACAAACAGGGCATAACCAAACATAGCATGACTCAACCTGAAGTGCCGAGACCTATATTCCTGCACTCCACAGAACCAAGCAGGACGCACTAGAGAGCAGCAGGTTGCGGAAATCCACCTAACAGCAGAGTACGGCCAAAAGTTACAGCCACCATGAACAAACTTATCCTAACCCAACCTAACCGGACGTTGCCTGACACAACATGATTTGCTGAGACTACTATTGCTGTGCTTCCCAGAGCCAAGATGAGAATGTTATAGCACTGCAGGTCGCAAAAATCCACCTAATAGCAGACTATGGCACTGAAATCAAAGCACCCCTCTCCTAACCCCGCCAGGCGAAACATAACCGGACGTAACATAGCTCAACCTTTCAGCAATGTAGAGCACAAAAGTCACAGCTATCCTTAACAAACTTAGCCTAACCCATCCTAGCCGGACATAACCTGCGTAACGTGCTGGGACGACTGTTGCTGTCCTTCACAGAGTCGAGCAGAAAATGTTTGAGCACTGAAGGGCGCACAAATACACCTAATAGGAGACTACATCACAAAGTTCAAAGCTATCCTCTCCGAACTTCACCAACCTTAACATAACCGAACGTAACCTAACTCAACCTAACCTTCCGGGACCACAATTTCTGTCCTCCCCAGAGCCAGGTAGAGCACATTAGTGGAGAGTAGAACCCAGAAACCCCTAGAACCGCAGTGGTTATGAGAAAGGTCATAGCAACCCAGAACTCACCCAAACCAACAGAACATAGAAAGCATAGCCTAGCTCAAACGATGGTACCGAGACCGCTATTGCTGCCCACCCCAGAGCCAAGAATGCTGGATAGCAGCAGAGCGCAGGAATCCACGGAATAGCAGTGTACACCGCAAAAGTTAAAGCTATCCAGTCCAAACTTAGCGTCAGCATACATAATAGAACGCAACATGAACCACCATAACGTGCCGAGACCACTGTCCCTGGCCTTCCCAGAGCCAAGCTGAAAATACTGGGCAATGTAAGGCGCATGAACCTACATAATAGCAGACAGTAGCACTAAAGTAAAAGGTATCCTCCCTTAACCTAGTCAATCGCAACACAACCGAAAGTAACATGTCCCAACCTAACATGCCGCGGCTACTACTGCTGACCTCCACACAGCCAAGCACAGCACACTAGCGGTCAGTAGAACGCAGAAATCCATAGAACCTCTGAGTACATCGGAAAGGCCAAAGCTGCCCAAACGTAACGCAAACCAACAAAACATAGCCTACATAGCCTAACTCAACCAAACGTGCCGAAACCGCTATTGCTACACTCCCCCGTGCCAGGCCGGATATGCTAAAGCGCTGCAGATCGCAGAAGTTCACCGAATAACAGCGTACAGCACAAAGTTAAAACTATCCTTTCCAGACTTATCATATCCCGACTTAATCGAGCGCAACCTGACTAAAACGTAACGTGCCGAGACCACTATTGCTTGCATCCCCAGAGACAAGATGAAAATATTAGCGCACTGCAGGGCGCGGAAATCCACCTAATAGCAGACTAGAGTATTAAAGTCACGGCTATCCACTTCTAGCCTAAGCAACTGTGACAAAACCAAGCGTAACGTAACTGAATCCAACGTGTCGCGACCACTACTGCCGGCCTCCCCAGGGCCAAGCGGAACACATCAGTGGAGAGCAGGACGCAGAAATCCATGGAATCGCAGTGCATATCAGGAAAGTCAAAGCTACCCAAATATAATAAAGGCCAACAGACATAACCAAGCACGGCGTAATTCGGCCTATCGCGCCGAGAAAGCATTTGCTGCCCCCCTCCCACAAAGACGACCAGGTCATACTAGGGCACAGAGGATCGCAGAAATTCATCGAATAGCAGTGTACAGCACAAAAGTTACAGCCATCCTAAACAATCTTAGCCTAACCCTGCCTAACCGAACGTAACCTAACCCCACGTAAAGTGACGAGGCCGCTATCGCTGACCCTCACATGGAGAAACTGAAG
>NW_016982107.1:0-480 GCF_001483705.2 Eufriesea mexicana | reverse complement strand
AGGATAGCAAAGCATCTGCTTCTGAATCATACGCTGCTCTTCGGTCGATTTCGGCGGTCCACTCTGCGGTATCGCACTCCCCTCGCCTTTGTGGACGCCAGGAGTAGTGCCGTCAGCACGTTCGATTGAGTTGTGTTACATTTGGCTACGTTACGATTGGCTAGGTTTCGTTAGGATAATCTTTACTTTGCGCTATGCACTGCTATCCGAACAATTCCAGCGTTCTACATTGCTCTACTATACTGTGCTTAGCTCACGTGAGGCCAGACGTAGGCATCGTGGCACGCCAGCTCCCTTATGTTAAGTTTGGTTAGGTTGTGATGGGACAGCTTTGACTTTTGTGCCTTACACTGCTATTCGGTTGATTCCTGCACACCGCTGCGATTTGATATTACCTGCTAAGGTCTGGGAATGCCAGAAATAGTGACTGCGGCCTGTTAGGTCGTGTTAGTTTACGTTCGGTTCGGACATGTTTGTTTG
>NW_016982106.1:1554-1876 GCF_001483705.2 Eufriesea mexicana | reverse complement strand
TTCAAAAAGCCTAATTCAAAAGATAGAAGCCAAAAACTAAATTGCGTCGAACGATCTCACAGCCACTGAGACATTCGGCACTATTTTAGAAAAACGCACACACGAAACCGAAAAAAAATATCCAATCTCGTTAAGGAAAAAAGCACTCTTCGCGAATATGTGAAAAAATCCGGTTTATAAAGCCTAATTCAAAAGATAGAAGCCAAAAAAGTAAATTGCGTCGTACGATCTGACAGCCACTGACACATTCGGCACTATTTTAGAAAAACGCACGCTCGAAACCGAAAAAAAATATCCAATCCCGTTAAGGAATAAATCACTC
>NW_016982106.1:0-310 GCF_001483705.2 Eufriesea mexicana | reverse complement strand
GCCTAATTCAAAAGATAGAAGCCAAAAAAGTAAATTGCGTCGTACGATCTGACAGCCACTGACACATTCGGCACTATTTTAGAAAAACGCAAGCTGGAAACCGAAAAAAAATATCCGATTCCGTTAAGGGAAAAATTACTCTACGCTGTTATACCGAAAAAATCTAACCGAGAAGCCTAATTTCAGAAAGATAGGCGAATAAAGTATGCTATGTATAGCGATTTCACAGGCACTTGCTTTTCTGTTACTTTGGTACATATATGCACCTTCAATTGTGATATAATTGCCCTACTGGTTCGAGAGCAGCCTA
>NW_016982105.1:727-1267 GCF_001483705.2 Eufriesea mexicana | reverse complement strand
TAAATAAGGAGGAAAGATTCTATTGGCGTGCTATAGCCATTGCAATGCTATAGAATCAGGCTGCAAAATTCAATATTATTGTTATTTTCGACTAATATCGTGGTGAGATATCTTTCTTGGATAAATACGGAGGACAAATACTATTGGCGTGCTATAGCCATTGCAATGCTATAGAATCATGCTGGAAAATTCAATATTATTGACATTTTCGACTTATATCGTGGTGAGCCAACTCTCTTGCATAAATAAAAAGGAATGATTCCATTAGCGTGCTATAGCCATTGCATTGCTATAGGATCTCGCTGGATTATAGACATTTTCGACTAATATAGTGGTGAACTAGCTTTCTTGCATAAATGAAGGGGAAAGATTCCATTGGTGTGCTATAGCCATTGCAATGCTATAGAAACTGCCTTGATAATTCAATTTTATTGACATTTTCGACATATATCGAGGTGAGCTATCTTTCTTTCATAAATAAGGAGGGAAGATTCTATTGGCGTACTATAGCCATTGCAATGCTATAGAATCTGCCAGGAA
>NW_016982105.1:0-586 GCF_001483705.2 Eufriesea mexicana | reverse complement strand
ACATTTTCGACTAATATCGTTGTGAGCTAATTTTCTTGGACAAATAAGGAGGAGAGATTCTATTGGCGTGCAATAGTCAATGCAATGCTATGGAATCAGGCTCGAAAATTCAATTTTATAGACATTTTCGACTAATATAGTGGTGAACTGACTTTCTTGCATAAATTAAGAGGAAAGATTCTATTGGTGTCCTATAGCCATTGCAATGCTATAGAAACTGCCTTGATAATACAATTTTATTGACATTTTCGACATATATCGTGGTGAGCTAACTTTCGTGCATAATTAAGAAGGAAGGATTTTATTGCCGTGCTATAGCCATTGCATTGCTATAGAAACAGGCTGGAAAATTCAATTTTACTGTTACTTTCGACTAATATCGTGGTGAGCTAACTTTCGTGCATAATTAAGAAGGAAGGATTTTATTGCCGTGCTATAGCCATTGCATTGCTATAGAAACAGGCTGGAAAATTCAATTTTACTGTTACTTTCGACTAATATCGTGGTGAACTAACTCCCTTGAATACGTAAGGAGGAAGAATTCTATTGGTCTACTGTAGCCATTGCTATGCTATAGAATCTGGCT
>NW_016982104.1:323-610 GCF_001483705.2 Eufriesea mexicana | reverse complement strand
CCATTTCAATGCTATAGAATCTGCCTCGAAAATTCAATTTTAATAACAATTTCGGCTAATATCGATGTGTGGTAACTTTCGTGCATAAATAAGGAGGTAAGATTCGATTGGCCAGTTATAGCCATTGCAATTCTGTAGTATCTGGACGGAAAATTCAGTTTTATTGACATTATCCACTAATGTCGCTGTGAGCCGACATCCTTGCATAAATAAGTCGGAAAGATTCTACTGCCACGCTACGGCCATTGCAGTGCTATAGAATCTGGATGCAGAGTTCAATTTTATTG
>NW_016982104.1:0-296 GCF_001483705.2 Eufriesea mexicana | reverse complement strand
GGCGAGCTAACATTCTTGCATTAATAATGAGGAAAGGAAGTATTGGCGAGCTATAGACATTGCAATGCTGCAGAATCTGTCTGGAAAATGTAATTTTATTGACATTTTCGACTAATATCGTCGTGAGCTAAATTTCTTGTATAAATAAGGAGGAAGGATACTATTGCCGTGCTGTAGCCATTGCAATTCTATAGAAACTGCCTGGAAAATTCAATTTTATTAACATTTTCGTGGAAATATCGTCGTGAGCTATCTTTCTTCGATATATAAGGAGGAAAGATTCTATTGGCCAGCTA
>NW_016982103.1:0-586 GCF_001483705.2 Eufriesea mexicana | reverse complement strand
AATCTGGATTGAAAATTCTATTTTATTGATATTTTCGGCTAATATCGTGGTGAGCTTCCTTTCTTGCATAAATAAGCAGGACGTATTCTGTTTGCGCGCCATAGCCGTTGCAATGCTATAAAATCTGGCTCGAAAATTCTACATCATTGACATTTTCGACTAATATCGTTGTGCGCTACCTTTCTTGCATAAATAAGGAGGATAGATCCTATTGGCGAGCTTTAGCTATTGCAATGCTATAGAATCTGGCTCGAAAATTAAATTTCATTGGCATTTTCGACTAATACCGTGGTGAGCTAACTTTCTTGCATAAATAAAGAGGCAAGATTCTATTGGCGTGATTCAGCCATTGCAATTATATAGAATCTGTCTGGAAAATTCAATTTGGATAATTCAATTTAATTAACATTTTCGACTAATATCATGGAGAGCTTACATTCTTGGATAAATAAGGAGGTATGATACTATTGGCGTGCTTTAGCCATTCCAATTCTATAGAATCTTCCTGGAAAATTCAATTCTTTTAACATTTTCGACTAATATCGTGGTGAGCTTACTTTCTTGGATAAATAAGGAGGAAAGATTC
>NW_016982102.1:0-544 GCF_001483705.2 Eufriesea mexicana | reverse complement strand
ACGTTTGGTTAGGTAAAGCTGGGATGAGTTTGGATATGATGGCTTTGACTTTTGTGCTAATCATTGCTATTCGGTGCATCTCTGCGCTCTGCTGCGCTCTAGTATATTCCTTACTATGTGGATGCCAGAAGTATTGGCCTCGGCGCGTTAGTCTGAGTTACTTCGCGCATGGCTATGCTACGTTTGGCTATGTTAGGAACATATGGACTCTCCGCAGGCCAGCAATAGTGGCCGCCGCACGTTAGTTTGCGTTAGATTACGTTTGGCTTGGTTAGGTTGCTTTGTGTTGAGCTATGATAGCTTAGTATTTTGTGCTACACGCTGCTATTCTATGGACTTCAGAGCTCTCCTCTGCACTATCGCAGTCAGCTTGTCTCTGTGGTCGCCTGGAGTAGTGCTCTCGGCTCGTTAGGCTTAGTTGTGTTACGCTTGGCTGTGTTACGTCTTGTCAGGTTTGGTCAGGATAGCTTTGACTTTTGTACTATACACTGCTATACTGTGGATTTCAGCGGTCCACATTGCTCTGCTGTACTGTGCTTAGCTC
>NW_016982101.1:0-367 GCF_001483705.2 Eufriesea mexicana | reverse complement strand
AGGTTGAGTTACCTTATGTCCCGTTAGGTTATGTTAGAAGGGTTCTGTTAGGATTTCTTTGACGCTTGTGCTATACTCTGCCCTTTGGTTGATTTCTGCGCCCTACACTTCTGTGCTATACTCTGATCGTCTCTGGGAAGGTGGGCAATAGTGGTCGCGGCACGTCAATTTGTGTTATGTTAGGATCGGTTAGGTTAGGTTAGGGTATGTTTGGACAGGATAATTTCGACTTTCGTGCTATACGCTGTTATTCGGCGGTTGTCTGTGGTCTACTGTGATCTACTTCGTCCTCCTTGGCTATGGTGAGGGCAGGAGCAGTGGTCGCTGCACGTTATGTTGAGTTATGCTACGTTTGATTAGGTTAGAT
>NW_016982100.1:0-537 GCF_001483705.2 Eufriesea mexicana | reverse complement strand
TATCCGAGCCCATCCATACCAACATAACGTATCTAAACGTAACATAACTCAACCTAACGGGCCGAGGCCACTATTACTGGCCTCACCAGGGTCGAGCAGATTGTAGTAGAGCAAGGTTCGGCGTAGATATCCGCCCAATAGCAGTGTATATCACAAAAGTCAAAGCTACTCCGTCCAAACTTATCCAAACGTATTGAAACCAAACGCAACGTAGATTAACTTGAAGTGCCGGGTCCACTGCTGCTGACTGGGTCCACTGCTGCTGATCTCCCCAAAGCCAAGCAGAATACGCTAGAGCACAGCAGAACAAAGGAAGCCGCCATATAGTAGTGTACAGCACAAAAGTCGTAGCTACCATAACCAAAATTTTCCTAACCTAACCTAACCAGATATAACCTAACCATACGTAACATAACTCAAACTAACGTGCCGAGAGCACGATTACCCGCATCCCAGCGCGAAGCAGAGCATATTACAGTAAAGCAGAGCGCAGGAATCCACCGAATAGCCGTGTATGACTGAAAGGTCAATACTATC
>NW_016982099.1:0-381 GCF_001483705.2 Eufriesea mexicana | reverse complement strand
ATCGTGGTGAGCTATATTTCTTACATAAAAAAGGAGGGAAGATTCTATTGGCATGATATAGCCATCGCAATGCTATAGAATCTGCCTGGAAAATTCAATTTTATTTTTATTTTCTACTAATGTCGTGGTGAGCTAACTACATTGTATACGTAAGCAGGTAGAATTCTGTGGGCCTACTATTGCCATTGCAATTCTATAGAATCTGGCTGGAAAATTCGATTTTATTTACATTTTCGACTAACATCGTTGTGAGCTAATCTTCTTGCATAAGTAAGGAAGAAAAATTCTATTGGATTGCAATAGCCATTGCAATGCTAAAGAATCAGGCTGGAAAATTCAATTTTATTGACATTTGCGACTAATATCGCTTTGATATAACTG
>NW_016982098.1:0-481 GCF_001483705.2 Eufriesea mexicana | reverse complement strand
CGGATGACGTGCTTCCATCGATCGCTAATTGGCTGCTATGATTCAGCCAATTAGCGATTTGCTCCAATAGAAATTGCGTCACTTTCTGGATTCCCGATTTGCCCCCTGAAAATCATGCCACCTTGCTGATCCGCGATTCGCCCCCTCGACGATTACGATTCCATTGGCCTGCGTTTTCTTTCCTCGTAAGGGCCACGTAACTTAGCTTTGCTTCCAAAAATAGTCTTTCATAAAAGTATCGGTCGATGTTCGATTTGTTTTGTAGCGACCATCATTCTCACCCTCATCGCTAGGTGGATTTCGACTTCGAGGACTTTCTCGCAAATTCTTGGGAAACCTCTAATTCCTATATATACAACTTCCCGACCCTCCAATAGTATCTTGGTGTCTAAGGCAGGGCCTGCTAGAGTAGCCTTATCGATGAATTTCTATTCTTAATTATATTTTCAATTTTTTAATACGTTCCGTGCCAAGCCGTTTT
>NW_016982097.1:0-518 GCF_001483705.2 Eufriesea mexicana | reverse complement strand
TGTACTACAGCCATTGCAATGCTGCAGAATCTGGCTGGAAAATTCACATTTATTGGCATTTTTAACTTATATCGTGGTGAGATGCCCTTCTTTCATAAATAAGTAGAAATGATGCAATTGGCGTGCTATAGCCATTTCAATGCTCGTGAATCTGGCTGGAAAATTCAATTTTGTTGACATTTTCGACTAATACCGTGGTGCGCTCTCTTTTTTGCATAAAAATGCTCTCTTTTTTGCATAAAAAAGGAGGGTAGATTATATGGGCGTGCTATAGCCATCGCATTGCTATAGTATCTGGCTGGAAAATTCAATTTTATTGACATTTTCGACTAATATTGTGGTGAGCTAATTTTCTTGCATAAATAAGGAGGAAATATTTTGTTGGCGTGCTATAGACTTTGCAATGATGTAGAATCTGACTGGAAAGTTCAATTTTATTCTCATTTTCCACTAAAAACGTGGTGAGCTAATTTTCTTGCATAAACAAGGAAGAGAAGTTCTATTGGCGTGCTATAGGC
>NW_016982096.1:0-554 GCF_001483705.2 Eufriesea mexicana | reverse complement strand
TGCATAAATAAGGAGGAAAGTTTCTTTTGGCGTGCTATAGCCATTGCAATGCTATAGAATCTGTCTGGGAAGGTCAATTTCATTGACATTTTCGACTAATGTCGCGGTGAGCTAACTTTCTTGCATAAGCATGGAGGAAAGGTTCTATTGTCGAGCTACAGCCGCTGCCATTGCAATACTCTGGAATCTGGCTGGGAAGTTCAATTTTATTGACATTAACGACTAATATCGTGGTGCGCTATCTTCCTTGCATAAACAAGGAGGGAAGATTCTGTTGGCATGCTGTAGGCATTATAGTGCTATAGAACCTTGCTGGAAAATTCAATTTTATTGTCATTTTCTACTAATATCGTGGCGAGATAACTTCCTTCCGTAAGTAAGGAGGAAAGATACTTTCGGCGTGCTATAGCCATTGCAATGATATAGAATGTGCCTGGCAGATTCAGTTTTATTGCCATTTTTTACTAATATCGTGGAGAGCTAACTTTCAGGCATAAATAAGGTGGAAAGAACTTATTGGCGTGCTATAGCCATTGCAATGCTCTGGAATCTGG
>NW_016982095.1:0-737 GCF_001483705.2 Eufriesea mexicana | reverse complement strand
ACGTAACCCAACCAATCGTACCGTAACTCAACCTGACTTGATCGTACCGCAGTTGCTGGCCTCCATAGAACGAAGTAGAATATATTAAGGTACAGTAGAGCACAGAAATCCACTGTACACCAGTGTATAGCGCAAAAGTCAATGCTAATCTATTCCAACCATCCAAACGTAACGTATCCAAATGCAACATAACCCTACCTAACGTGCCGATGAAACTACTGCTGACTTCCTCAGAGACAAGCAGAATATGCTAGAGCACAGCAGAGCACAGATTCATAGAATATCATTGTTGAGTACATACGTCAAAGCTATCCTAACCTAACCCAGTAAAACCTAACATAATCACGTACACTAACTAAAACTAACGTGAAGCGACCAGTACTGCTGGCATCCTCAGTGCCAAGCAGAGCATAATAGAGGGGAGTAGAGAGCAGAAATCCATAGAATCGCAGGGTATAGCGGAAAAGTCGAAGTCAAACATACCTAACCCAAGCTAACTTAACCAAACCATACGTACTCTATCTGAGCCTAACGTTCCGAGACAACTATTTCTGGCCTCCTCATCGCAAAGCAGGGCATAGCAGAGGATCATTGATCGCTGAGGTCCATAGAATGGCAATGCATAGCAATAACAGTGAACAGCACAGAGGTCAAAGCTACCCTTGCCTAACCTTGCCAAACGTAACGCAACCAAACGTAACAAAACTCAACCTATCGTGCCTAGACCACAATTACTG
>NW_016982094.1:0-545 GCF_001483705.2 Eufriesea mexicana | reverse complement strand
TAGGCTCGGTTAGGTAAGGTTTGGCGTGGTTAGGTCAGCGTATCTTAGACTTTTGTGCTATACGTTGCTATTTGTAGCTTTCTACACTCTACTGTGCTCTACTATGTTGCTCGACTCTTGGGAGTCCAGCAATAGTGGGCATGGCACGATACGCTGTGATAGGCTACGTTTGGTAGTGTTACAATTGATGAGGTCAGGATAGGATAGATTTGGCTGTTGTGCTATCCACTTCTGTTCGCAGGATCTCTGCGCTCTTCATTACTCTGCTACTCTCTGCTCGACCCCTGCGGAGCAATAAATTGCGGTCGTGGCACTACAGGTTGTGTTGGTTAGGTTAGGTTGCTAAACGTTTGATTAGGATGGCTTTCCCCTTTGGGTTATACACTGCTATTCGGTGGATTTCTGCGCTCTACTGTGGTCTAATATGTTCTGAATAGCGCTTGGGTGGCCAGTAATAGAGGGGTCGTCCAGCTACGTTTAGGAATTCTACCTTTGGTTAGTTCAGGTTATGTCAGGTTAGGTTAGTATATCTACGACTTTTGTCT
>NW_016982093.1:0-331 GCF_001483705.2 Eufriesea mexicana | reverse complement strand
GACTAATATCGTACTGAGCTACTTTCTTACATAAACAAGGTGGGAAGATTCTATTGGCTTGCTATAGCCGTTGCAATGCTATAGAATCTGCATGGAAAGTTATATTTTATTGAAATTTCGGCTAATGTCGTGGTGAGCAAACTTTCTTGCTTAAATAATGAGGAAAGATTCTATTGGCGTGCTATGGCCATTGCAATGCTATATAATCTGGCTGGGAAATTCAATTTTATTAACATTTTCTTCTAATATCTTGGTGAGCTAACTTTCCTGCCAACATAAGGAGGAAAAATTCTATTGTCGTGCTATTTCCATTGCAGTGCCACAGAATCTG
>NW_016982092.1:0-709 GCF_001483705.2 Eufriesea mexicana | reverse complement strand
CGCTCTACTGTGCTCCAGTATGACCTGCTTGGCTCTGGGGAGGGCAACAATGGCTGTGTCGGCGCGTTTGTTGTGTAAAGCTATGCTTGGTTATGCCCTGTTGGTTTGGGTTAGGCTTGGGTAGCTTCGACTTTTCTGATATACATTGCGATTATATGGATTTCTGCGATCTACTCTTCAGTAGTGTGTTCCGGTTGGCTATGCGAAGGCCAAAAATAGTGGTAGCGGCACGTTTGGCTGTGATGCGTTTAGTTATGTTAGGAGAGGATAACATTGACTTCAGTGCCACAGATTGCTATTAGGTGGATTTCTGCGACCTACAGTGTTTTAATACTTTCAGCTTTACTTCTGGTAAGGCCAGCAATATTGGCCTCGGCCCGTTATATTGAGGGAGGTTACGTTCGGTTCAGCTGCTTTGGGCTAAGTTAGGTTAGGTTAGCTTCAACTTTTGTGACCTACGCAGCTCTTCGGTGAATTTCTGCGCTGCACTGCGCCTTAGTATGTCCTCCTTGGCTCTGGAGACTCCAGAAATGGCGATCGCGGCACGACAGGTAAGTTTGGATACGTACGGTTATATCACGATTCTCTATGTTAGGAGAGGATAGCTACACCTTTAGAGCTATAGTGAGAAATTAGGTGGATTCCTGCGTCCTACAGTGCTCAAATATTTTCAGCTTGGCTCTGGCAAGGCCAGCAAGTGTGGTCTCCG
>NW_016982091.1:0-583 GCF_001483705.2 Eufriesea mexicana | reverse complement strand
GACGAAAATGTCAATAAAATTGAATTTTCCAGAGAGATTCTATACCATTGCAACGGTTATACCATGCCAATATAATCTTTCCTCCTTGTTTATGCAAGAAAGTCATCTCACCACGAAATTAGTCGAAAATGTCAATAAAATTGAATTTTCCAGACAGATACTTCTGCATTGCGCTAGCTATAGCACTCCAATATAATTTTTCCATCTTACGGATGCAAGGAATATAGCTCAACACGGTATTAGTCGAAAATGTCAATAAAATTGAATTTTCCATCCAGCTTCTATAGCATTGCAATGCCTATAGCACGCCAATAGAATCTTTCCTCCTTATTTATGCAAGAAAGTTACCTCACCACGATATTAGGCGAAGATGTCAATAAAATTGAAATTTCCGGCCACATTCTACAGAATTGCAATGGCTACAGCACGCCAAAACGAGCTCTCCTGCATACTTATGCAAGGAAGCTATTTCACCACGATATTAGTCGAAAATGCCGATAAAATAGAATTTTCCAGCCACATTCTATACCATTGCAATGGTTATAACTTGCCAATATAATCTTTCCTCCCTGTTTATGCAAGA
>NW_016982090.1:0-492 GCF_001483705.2 Eufriesea mexicana | reverse complement strand
GTGTTCTAGGCACGTGAGTTTGGGTTAGGTTACGTTCGGTTTTGTTACATCAGTTATGTTAGGTTAGAATAGCGATGACGTTTGTGCTGTACACTGCTATTCTGTGGATTACTGCGCTCTTCTGCGCTCTAGTGTGCTCTGCTTGGCTCTGGGGAGGCTAGCAATAGTGGTCTCGGCACGTTAGGTTGAGATAGGCTGCATTTGGTTAGGTTACGCTTGGTCAGGTTAGGAATGGGTAGCTTTGATTTTTTTGCTATTCACAGCTATTCGGTGGATCTCAGCGTTCCTCGCTGCTCTAGTATACTCTGCTCGACTCTGGGAAGGCAGTAATAGTGGTCATGGCCAGGAATGTTGAGTTACGTTACGTCTGGTTGGTTAGGTTAGGTTAGGAGTGGTCAGGTTCGGACAGGGTAGCGTTGACCTTTGTGGTGTACACTACTATTCGGTGGAATTCTGCGGTCTACTCTGGTCTAATATACCCTGCCTAGCTCT
>NW_016982089.1:0-566 GCF_001483705.2 Eufriesea mexicana | reverse complement strand
AGTGTGTTGCACAAAAGTCATAGATACTGGAACATAACTTCTACTAACCTATCCTAACCGAACATAGCGTAACTAAGCATAATTTGCCGTGAATACTATTGTTGGCCTTGCCAGTGCCAAGTAGAATATACTGGAGCACAGTATTGTGTCCATCGTACAACAGTTTGTACCACGAATGTCAAATCAACTCGAACCTAACCCAGACTAATATTACATAACCGAATGTAGCTTAACTCAGTCTAACGTGCCAAGACTGCTACTACTGGCCCCCGCGGGTGGAGCAGAGTAAAGTAGAGCAATGTAGGGCGTTGAAATCCACCGTATGGCCGTTTACAGCACAAAAGTCACAGCTATCCTATCCTAACTTAACCAAACGTAGCGCATACAAACGTAGCCTAAAAAACCTATGGTGCCGCGACCAATATTGCCGGCGTCCGCAGAGGCATGCTGAATACGATAGAGGACATTAGGGCCAAAAAATCCGTAGTAAAGTGGCGCATAGGACGAGAGTCATATCTATGCTGGCCTAACGCGCCCAAACGCAACTTAACTGACCCTAACGTGCC
>NW_016982088.1:0-301 GCF_001483705.2 Eufriesea mexicana | reverse complement strand
CCTAACCTAACCAAACGTAGACTAACAGAACCTAATGTGTCGAGGCAGCAATTGCTGGCCTCCCCATAGCCATGCAGAGCATATGAGAGCACACGACAGCGCAGAAATTACCTGAACAGCAGCGTATTGCACGAAAGCCAAACGTATCCGATCCTAACCGACACAAACCTAACATAACCAAACGTAACATAACATGATATACCGCGCAACCACCACAATTTCTGGAATTCCCAGAGCTATGCAGGGAATATTTGGTCACAGTGGGGCGCCGGAATCCACCGAATAGCAGTGTACATCTCAA
>NW_016982087.1:0-580 GCF_001483705.2 Eufriesea mexicana | reverse complement strand
CACAATATTAGTCGAAACTGTCAATAAAATTGAATCTGCTAGGCGCATTCTGTATCATTGCAACGGTTATAGCTTGCCAATATAATCTTTCCTCCTTTCTTATGCAAGAAAGTCAGTCAGCTCACAACGATATTGGTCGAAAATGTCAATAAAACTGAAATTTCCAGCCAGATTCTAGTGCATTGCAATGTCTATAGCACGCCAATAGAATCTACCCTGCTTAATTAGGCAAGAAAGGTAGCTCACCACGATAATAGCCGAAACTGTCAATAATATTGAATTATCCAGCCAGATTCAATAGTATTGAAATGGCTATAGCACGCCAATAGAATCATTCCTCCTTATTTATGCAACAAAGTTAGCTCATTTCGAAATTATTCGAAAATGACAATAAAATTGAATCTGCCAGGCACATTCTATATCATTGCAATGGCTATAGCAGGCCAGTAGAATATTTCCTCCTTATTTGTGCAAGATAGCTTGCTCTCCACAATATTAGTCAAAAATGTCAATAAATTTGAGTTTTCCAGCCAGATTCTACTTCATTGCAATGGCTACAGCACTCCAGAAGGATCTTTCC
>NW_016982086.1:0-607 GCF_001483705.2 Eufriesea mexicana | reverse complement strand
GTATGTATTGATGATCATATGGATGCATGTATCGATGTATGTATGTATGTATGGATGAATGTACGTTGGGATGGCCGTACTTATGGATGCATTTGTGCATGAATGGATGGATGGTTGGACGCATCGGTGGGTGGATGTATGCATGGATATATGTACGGTTGTATGGACGCATGGATGTATATATGTACGGATGTATGGATGTGTGGATGTATGTTTGTATGGAGGGATGGATGAATGAATGGATGGATGTATGGATGGATGGATGTATGGATGTATGTATGTATGTGGATGTATGGATGTATGTATGTATGGAGGTATGGAGGTATGGATGTATGGATGCATGGATGTATGGATGTATGGATGTACGGTTGCATGTTTGTATGGATGGATGGATGAATGAATGGATGGATGGATGTATGGTTGAATGAATGTATGGATGTATGTCTGGATGTATAGATGAATGGATGGATTGGTGGATGAATGTATGGATTATGGATGCACGGGTCGGTGGACGTATGGAGGGATGGATGAATGAATGGATGGGTGTATGGATGTATGTATATATTGATGTGCGTATATATGAATGTATGGATGGATGGATGGATGG
>NW_016982085.1:0-522 GCF_001483705.2 Eufriesea mexicana | reverse complement strand
GTGACTTACATTATTTTGCAAATCTATAATGACGGCGAACTGACCCATTACCACTCTTTATAATAACAAGTGACGAAACCATACTGAGTACAGACATCATAACTGTACAGTAACCGTTGGATTAATTTCTACACTGATTAGGTATATTCCAAAGCAAGTCAAGAGTAATCAATGTATACTGCGGTTGTGCATAGAGATATTTATAATTCCCAGTACGCTATTTGGTATCTTCACAAATAGAGTACTGTAGCCATTGGATAAGTCTGTTCAGCGGTAATTTGTGTTCTATTGCATATCAAGAATTACGACGGACAGATCCATTATTGCTCGGGAAATTAACAATGGGCGAAGCATTGTTGAGTACAGCCGTCATCACAATTCTTTAGCCGCTGCACTAATTAGTTCACTGATAATTTAAATTTAACGGCAGCTCTAGAATAATCAACGTATAGTAAGGTTATGTCAACAGAGAATTTCGCTTGAGTGAATGTTTCTCCGTACATCTACCAATAAATCGCTGTA
>NW_016982084.1:0-567 GCF_001483705.2 Eufriesea mexicana | reverse complement strand
AAGTTTGCTCACCACGGTATTAGTCGAAAATGTCAATATCATTGAACTTTCAAACCAGATTCTGTAGCATTGCAAAGGCTATAGCATGCCAATAAAATATTTCCTCTTTATTAATGCAAGAACGGATGCTCACCACGATATTTGTCGTAAATGTCAGGAAAAGTGTATTTTCCAGCCAGATTCCAGAGCATTGCAATGGCTACAGCACGCCAATGGATTCTTTCCACCTTATTTATGCAAGAAAGTTAGCTGACCACGATAGTAGTCAAAAATGCCAATAAAATTAAATTTTCCAGACAGATTCTTCTGCATTGCAATGGCTATAGTACGCCAAAATGATCTTTCCGCCTTATTTATGCAAGAAAGTTAGCTGACCACGATAGTAGTCAAAAATGCCAATAAAATTAAATTTTCCAGACAGATTCTTCTGCATTGCAATGGCTATAGTACGCCAAAATGATCTTTCCGCCTTATTTATGCAAGAAAGTTAGCTGACCACGATAGTAGTCAAAAATGCCAATAAAATTAAATTTTCCAGACAGATTCTTCTGCATTGGTGTGGCTATA
>NW_016982083.1:0-557 GCF_001483705.2 Eufriesea mexicana | reverse complement strand
CACAATATTTGTCGAAAATGTCAATAAAATTGAGTTTTTCAGCCAGATTCTAAAGCATTGCAACGGCAACAGCTCGCCAATAGAATCTTACTTCCTTATTTATGCAAGAAAGTTAACTCACCGCGATAGTAGTCGAATATGTCAATAAAATTGAAACTTCCAGCCAGATTCTACAGCATTGCAATGGATATAGCACGCCAATGGATATAGCACGCCAAAAGTATCTTTCCTCCTTACCTATGCATGGAAGATAGCTCACCACGGTATTAGTCCAAAATGTCAATAAAATTGGATTTTCCAGCCAGATTCTACAGCATTGCAGTGGATATAGCACGCCAAAAGCATCTTTCCACCTTACTTGCGCAAGGAAGTTAGCGCACCACGATATCAGTCGCAAATGTCAGTAAAATTGAATTTTCCAGCAAGATGCTGTAGCATTGCAATGCCTATAGCACGCTAACCGAATGTTTTCTCCTTATTTAAACAAGAAAGTCAGCTTACCGCGATATTAGTCGTAAATGTCAATAGTAGTGAATTTTCCAGTCGGACGCTATAGC
>NW_016982082.1:0-269 GCF_001483705.2 Eufriesea mexicana | reverse complement strand
TATATATGTATTGATGTTCGGATGGATGGACGCATCGACGAATGGAAGTAAAGATGGTTGGATTTTTGGGTGTATGGATGTCTGAATGTATGGATGTATGGATAGGTGGATGAATGGATTTGACGGGTGTATGCATGCTTTTATGTATGAATGTTGGGATGCATGTATGTATGGATGTATGTATGTATGGACGTATTGATGTATGGACGTATGGATGTACGATTGAATGGATGTACAGTTGTATGGATGGATGGATGTGTGGATGGATG
>NW_016982081.1:0-493 GCF_001483705.2 Eufriesea mexicana | reverse complement strand
CGCAGAAGTCCTCCGAATAGCGGTGTGCAGCACAAAAGTCACATATGTCCCGTCCTAACCTGACCTATCGTAACACAACCAAGCGCAGCCTAACAAAATTTATCGTGCAACTACCGCTATTGCTGGTTCCCCAGGGTCGAGCAGAGTATAGAAGAGCAATGTAGAGGGTAGACATTCACCGACTGGCGGTCTATAGCACAATCGTGAATTCTATCCTATAATAACATATCCAAGCATAATATTAAGAATCGTATCTTAACATAACCTACGTGCCGAGAATACTGTTGCTGGTCTCTCCAGCGACAACCAGGATATGCTGTAGCACACTAGGGCGCAGATGGCCAACAAATAACAGTGTATAGCACAGAGGACGAAGAAACCCTGACCGAGACTAACTAAACCGAACCAAACCAAACGTATACTTGCTAATCCTGACGAGCCGAGCCCACTATTTCTGAACACCCCATTGCCAAGTATGACATGTTAGAGGAGA
>NW_016982080.1:0-1235 GCF_001483705.2 Eufriesea mexicana | reverse complement strand
TATATTTATGCAAGATTCCACGCTGTTACAAAATATCTTTATTAAATGTATATTTCTCTAAAATTACCCAGAGTTCCTTCGTCCCACCTAAGATTTAAACTTCATCTTTCCCGCCACTGGAATTTCAATTCTCTTTCAACCTCGACTATCCACGTACAACTATAACAACAATAACGTAGAAAGCAAGAACCATTTTTAATAATAAGTACAATGATCCTGACTCTCCTATTTAAAATAAAAAATCTTTTTGAATTTTGAATTTCGTTTACGTTATATAATTGCTGTAATCGCGTTCGAGTTTTGATCGCAATTGATCATCGTTACGGTGATTAATTAATTCGAGTATTGCTCATCTCGAAGTTTCGAAAGGAACTCGAAATAATTATGATCAAGCGCAGCAGGGCCTTACCGATCCGTGGAGATCGAGCAGTCTCGAATAACGAGTAACATTTCCCCGTAGAAGGATCGATAATTCGCCAGGTAACCGGTTGCTGCCGGGTAATTACGGGTCGCGGCTGAATCTAATTAATTCGCCAACTGTCGAGGTTGTTATTTAAAATGGCGCGCGCCGCTCACAGCGCCACGCTCGGTCGAGTGACGGAACTACGCGGGACGCGCAGCTTGCTACAATGGCGAGTCGGAAATTGAATTTGAGGTTAATTCGGAGCGCGGGGGCGGGACTGGTATTATTAACAATGCCAAGCATGACTTTGTTGCGGATTTTAACGCAGCTAAAAATATTTCGAAGCTTTTACTGAATAGACTTTATAGAAATTAATATGAAAATAATTTTTCTTCCTTTTTAGGGACAGAGTGCAGTAATGGATTCTATAAATTTTGCAAAAATAGAGATTCTGGTTCGCTTTTGAAATATTTATGCACTCCACTTTTATCAAATTTATTTCATTTTCCTCGTTCTTCTTTGTGTACTTTAAACAGGTTTATGCTACCCGATGTATAAATAAGAAAATGAACATTCGTTTCGTTTTATTTTGCAAGGCTTGGAAAGTGAGTTGAACTGAATTTTGCCGAGTCATTGATATTTCCTATCCGCAAAATTTCGCATTTTCAATGCTTTGCAATATTTTCTACTCCCGATTGTAACACCAACTTGCGGTGGTATTACAGTGTTACTGTAACAATTGCCTAACGACGTGTATACCACGTGGTTGACGATTCTGTGACAAAAGCATTACGACGTGCGTGACACGTCTTTCCAGCGCAAGTGGTTGAAT
>NW_016982079.1:0-875 GCF_001483705.2 Eufriesea mexicana | reverse complement strand
AACACCCATACATACACCCGTCCATCCATCAATGCATCCTTACATCCTCACATCCATGCGTCCATACATACATCCATACACACACAGTTGACTACGTCCATTCATACATTCATACATGCAACCATACATTCATAAATACATCCATACATCCGTCCATCCGTTCACCCATACTCCAATCTATACACACACCCAACCATCCATACAGCCATCCATCCGTGCGTCCATCCATCCATACATCCATACTTCCATACACCCGTCCATCCATAAGTCCATCGATCCATAACCGATTTATCCATACATTCGTCCACCAATCCATCAATCCATCATTCCATCCATACATGCATTCATACAAACTTCCATACATACATCCATACATCCATCCATCCATACATCCATCGATCCATACATCCTTCCGTCCATACTTCCGTCCACCAATCCATCAATCCATCATTCCATCCATACATGCATTCATACAAACTTCCATACATACATCCATACATACATTCCTTCATACATCTGTACATACATACATACGTACAACCATATAAACATCCACACATGCACCCACACATACATCCATGCATACATCCACACATACATACATACATCCGTTCATCCATACATTCGTACATCCATACATCCATACACCCACACATGCATACATCCAAACAACCATCCATACATCCGAACATATATACATCCTTACATCCATACATCCACCCTTCCATACATCCATACATCCACCAACCATATATCCATAAAGCCATCCATTCGTACTTCCATCCTTCGATACATCCATCCATCCATACAAACATACATATATAAATCCATACATCCACACATCCGTATATTCATCCATCCGTACCTCAAGCCAT
>NW_016982078.1:0-583 GCF_001483705.2 Eufriesea mexicana | reverse complement strand
AGTAGGTCACAGTATAGCGCATATGCTATCGAAATAGCAGTGTATAGCACAAAATTCAAAGCCAACCTATCCTTACCAAACCAATCGTGACATGACCAAACGTTACCTAATTACTAACATGCCGCAATCACTGTTGCTGGCCTCCACAGTGCCAAGCAGAATATATTATAGGAGAGCAGGGCACAGAGATCCATGGAATTGCAGTGCACGGCAAAGAAGTCAAAGCTAACCAAACCAAACCCAAACTAACTTAACCAAACCAAATGGAGCCTAACCCATAGTTACGTGCGGCGACGACAGTTGCTGGTCTCCCGAGAGCAAAGCAATATATAGTAGAGCCTCGTCGAATGCAGAAGTCCACCGAATAACATTGTATAGCACAAAAGTGAAAGACATCCTCTCCTAGACTGACTAAGCCAAAAGAAACCAAACGTAGCATAACTCAACATAATGTGACGGGACAGCTATTGCTGACCGACACAGAAGCAAGCATAGTATATTGGAGCATAGTACAGCGCAAAAATCCACAGAAAAGCATTGCTTAGCACGAAAGTGGTAGCCAACAAACTTCACACAACGAAAC
>NW_016982077.1:334-575 GCF_001483705.2 Eufriesea mexicana | reverse complement strand
TCCATACATGCATCCATCCATTCCTTCATCCATCCATCCGTTCAAACATACATCCATACATCCTTACATATATACATCCATGCATACATACATCCATACATCTAAACATACATACATCCATACATCCATACATGCTTTCGTTCATACGCCATTCCATCCATCCATGCATCCGTTCCTTCCCCCTTCCTTTCCCCCGCTCATCAGTTCATCCACCCACCCATTCATCCACCCGCCCATCCAT
>NW_016982077.1:0-207 GCF_001483705.2 Eufriesea mexicana | reverse complement strand
CATACATACATCAATACATTCATCCATACATACAATCATATATTCATTCATACATACCCCCATACATTCATCCTTAGATACATCCACACATACATCCATAAATACATTCATAAAAACAACCATACCTACATCCATCCATACGTGCGTACATACATCCATACATACATCCATGCATACATCCATACATACGTCCACACGAACATCCAT
>NW_016982076.1:0-577 GCF_001483705.2 Eufriesea mexicana | reverse complement strand
GTTTGGAGTGGGTAGCTTCGAATTTGATGCTCTAGTCCGCTATTAGGAGGACTCCTGAGCACTGCAGTGCTGTAATATCTCTAGCCTCGCTCTGCCAATGACAGAAATGTTTGTCTGGGCACGGTAGATCACGTTTGGTTTCGTTGGGTTAATCTATGTTTGGAATGGGTAGCATTAACTTTTGTGGTGCATACTGCCGTTAGGTGGATTCCTGCGCCCCACATTGCTCTAGTATGAACTGCTTAGCTCTGGGGAGGGCAGCAATGGCGGTCCCGGCACGGAAGGTTGAGTTAGGCTATGCTTGGCTGTGTTCTGTTGGTATGGGATGGGCATTGGTAGTGTTGACTCTTCTTATATGCACTGCGATTCTATGGATTTCGGCGTTCTACTCTCCACCAATGCGCTCTGCTTGAATCTGTGGAGGCCAGTATTAGTGGTCGCGGTGCGTTTGGTTGAATATGGTTACGTTTGGTCATGTTACGGTAGGTTAAGATTGCAGGGGATAACTTTCGCATTAGTGGTAGAGCCTACGACTAGGTGGTCTTCTGCGCTGTACAGTGTTGAAATATTTTCAGCT
>NW_016982075.1:0-1084 GCF_001483705.2 Eufriesea mexicana | reverse complement strand
AGCACGCCAATAGTATCTTTCCTCCTGACTTATGGAAGAAAGTTAGCTCACCACCATATTAGTAGTAAATGTCAGTAAAATTGATCATTCCAGCCCGATTCTGCTGCATTGCAATGGCTATAGAACTTCGACAGGTTCTTTCCTCCATACATATGCAAGCAAGCTAGCTCACCACGATATTAGTCGAAAATGTCAATGAAATGGAATTTTCCACCCACAGGCTATAGCATTGCAGTGGCAATAGTACGCCAATAGAATCTTTGCTCCTTATTTATGCAAGAAAGATAACTCACCACGATATTAGTCGAAAATGTAAACAAAATTGAATTTTTCTGCCAGATTCTACAGCATTGCATTGGCAGTAGCACGCCAATAGTATCTTTCCCCCTGACTTATGGTAGAAAGTTAGCTCACCACCATATTAGTCGTAAATGTCACTAAAATTGATTTTTCCAGCCAGATTCTTTGGCATTGCAATGGTTATAGCTTGCCAATATAATCTTTCCTCCTTGTTTACGCAAGAAAGTTAGCTCACCACGGTATTAGTCGAAAATGTCAATAAAATTGACCTTTCCAGCCAGATTCAACAGCATTGCAATGGCTATAGCACGCCAAAGGGATCTCTCCTCCATACTTATTCAAGGAAGATAGCTCACCACAATATTAGTCGAAAATGTTAATAAAATTGAACTTTCCAGCCCGATTCTGCAGCATTGCAATGGCTATAGCAGGCCAATAGGATTTTCCCTCCTTACTTATGCAAGGAAGTCGGCTCATCACGATATTAGTCGAAAATGTCAAAAAAATTGAATTTTCCTGCAAGATTCTATAGCATTGCTATGGTTACTGCTTTCCAACAGAACCTTTCCGCCTTATTTACGCAAGAAGGATAACTCACCACGATATTAGTTGAAAATGTCCATAAAATCGAAACTGCCAGGCACATTCCATATCATTTCAATGGATATAGCACGCCAAAAGGATCTTTCCTCCATACTTATGCAAGGAAGCTTGCCCACCACGATATTAGTCGAAAACGTCAATAAAATTGAATTTTCCATCCAGATTCTATTGCACTGCAATA
>NW_016982074.1:0-529 GCF_001483705.2 Eufriesea mexicana | reverse complement strand
CAAACCAACAGTACCTAACCAAACGTAGCCTAACTCAAACAAACATGACGAGAATACTATTACCGGACTCCTCGAAGTCGTGCAAAGAATTGTAGAGCAATGCAGAGCGCAGTAATCCACCAAATTGCGACGCAAAGCACAAAAGTGAAAGCTAATCTACCCAAACTTGTCCTATCGTAACCTAACCAAACACAACCAAACTGAACTTAACATGCCGCAGCCACCATTTCTTGACTGCTCAGAGCAAAGCAGAGCATATTAGGGCATAGTGGAGCGGAGAAGTCCACCCAAAACTGTATGGAGCACAAATGTCAAAGGTACCCTGTTGTAACATAACCGATCGTAGTATCACCATGCGTAACCAAGCTCAAACTAACATGCCTCCACAACACAATGCTGTCCCTCCCAGAGCCAGGCAGAACATGTTAGGGGAGAGTAGATCGCAGAAGTCCACAGGATCGCAGTATACAGCAGAAGAGTCAAAGATACACAAACCTAACACAAACTAACGTAACCTAACCTGTCGTAG
>NW_016982073.1:0-904 GCF_001483705.2 Eufriesea mexicana | reverse complement strand
AACATCCATACATACATACATCCATACGTACATACATCCATCCATATATCCATCCACGCTTACATACATCCATCCATTCATCCATACGTATAAACATCCATACATCCATACATCCATACTTCCATACATACATCTGTACATTCATCCATCCATACACCCATCCACCCACCCATTTAACCCTTCATCCACCCATCCATCCATCCACACATACATAAATCCTATCATCCGTTCCTCCATCCATCGTTACTTCCACCCATCCACACATCCATACATATATGCATACATACATCCATACATACGTAAATCCGTCGATCCATACCTCAATCCTTCCATTCCCCATCCATCCATACAGCCCGCCGTCCACACATCCATGCATCCAGACATCCATACATCCATAAATACATCCATTCGTACTTCCATTTTCGATACATCCATCCATGCATGCATGCAAACATATATACATCCACACATCCATACGTTAGAACATCCGTCCATCCATTCATCCATCCATCGATACATCCACACATATATACATCCATTCATACATCGATACATACATCCATACATCCATCCGTCCATACATCCATCCACTCATATATCCAGCCATCCATACATCCATACATATTATCCATACACCCGTAAATCCATAAATTCGTACATCCATTCGTCCATACATCCATACATCCATACATTCATACATGCATACAACCATACATTCTTTCATCCATACATTCATACATACATACATCCATACATGCATACATACATACATCCATACATCCATAAATCCATCCATCCACACATGCATCCATTCATACATCCATATGTTCATGCATCCATGCATCCATAAGTCCATCCATCCGCACCTCCATCCATCCATACATCCATCAATCCATACATCCAT
>NW_016982072.1:0-280 GCF_001483705.2 Eufriesea mexicana | reverse complement strand
TCCACCCACACATACATCCATACATACACCCAAACATACATCCATACATGCAAACATACATCCTTCCATACATCCATACAAGCACCCGTACATACATCCGTACATATAACAATACATACATCCATACATACATCCATACATCCACAAATACATCCATACGTCCATACATACATCCATCCGAACAACCATCCATCCATACGTCTACCCCTCTCTACAACCATCCATCCATATGTTCATACATCCATACAAACACCCATCCATACATCCATCCATCCATCCA
>NW_016982071.1:0-491 GCF_001483705.2 Eufriesea mexicana | reverse complement strand
TTGCCTAACCTAACCTAACCAAAAATTACCTAACTCAACGAAGGGGCCACGACCACTGTTGCTCGATTTACTAGGGTCGGCCAAAGTGCGGTAGAGCAATGTAAAGCGGACAAGTCCACCGAATAGCTGGGTATAGCACAAAAAAGGGAAATCGTTGCCAGACCTTCCTAACCTAACCAAACGGGACGTAAGCTCACACAACCTGACGTGCCGAGGCCACTATTTTGGGCCACCACAGAGCCATGCTGAACACATTAGAGCGCTTTGGAGGGCCGAAATCCACCGAGTAGCTGTGTCTGGCACAAAAGTCTAAGCTATTCTCTCCTAACATAAACAAACGCGCCATAAGCAAACGTAGCCTGTCTCAACCTGACGTGACGAGATCAAAATTGCTGGACCTTCCAGAGACAATCAGCACATATTAGAGGGCACTAGAAAGCAGGGATCCACCGAAAAGCAGTGTATAGCTCAAAAGTCAAGGTTATCCTATC
>NW_016982070.1:0-554 GCF_001483705.2 Eufriesea mexicana | reverse complement strand
CTTTATTGACATTTTCGACTAATGTCGTGGAGAGGTAACTTTCTTGCATAAATACGGCGGAAATATTCTATTGGCCAGCAATAGCCATTGCAATTCTTTAGTATCTGGACGGAAAATACAGTTTTGTAGAATAATTCGACTTTTCGACTAATATTGTGGTGAGCTGTCATCCCTGCATAAATAAGGAGGAAAGATTCTACTGGCGAGCTATAGCCAGTGCAATGCTACAGAATCTGGCTGGAAAACGCAATTCTATTGATACTTTCGACTAATATCGTGGTGAGATAACTTTCTTGCATAAATACGGCGGAAAGATTCAATTGGCTAGCTATGGCCAATGCAATGCTATTGAATCTGCCGCGAAAATTCAATTTTATTTTCATTTTCGACAAATATCGTGGATTGGTAACTTTCTTGCACAAATAAGGAGGATAGATTGTATGGGCGCGCTATAGCCATTGCAATGCTGTAGAATATGGCCGGAATATTCTGTGTTATTGACATTTTCGGCTAATATCGAGGTGAGCTAACTTTCTTGTATAAATAAGGAGGAA
>NW_016982069.1:0-319 GCF_001483705.2 Eufriesea mexicana | reverse complement strand
TGTGATAGGTTACGATTGGTTATGTCAGGTTTGGTTAGGTTAGGGGGTGGTAGCTTTGATTTGTGTGTTTTAGTGTGCTATTAGGTGGATCCTCTGCGCCCTGCAGTGCTCTAATGCCTTCAGCTTAGCTCAGGGAAGGGCAGCAATAGTGGTCTCGGCACTTTATGTTAGGTGAGGTTACGCTAGGTTAGGTTGGGCAGGCTAAGTTTGCTCAGGATAGCTTCAACTTTTTTGCTGTTCACTGATATTCGGAGGCTTTCTGCGCTCTACTGTGCTCCAATGCGCTCTGCTTGGCGCTGGGTGAGCCATCAATAGTGTT
>NW_016982068.1:0-493 GCF_001483705.2 Eufriesea mexicana | reverse complement strand
ATATCAGTCGAAAATGTCGATAAAATTAAACTTTCCTGCCTGATTCTGTAGCACTGCAACTGGCATTGCACGATAATAGAACCTTTCCACATTCTTCATGCAAGAAACTTAGCTCACCACGAAATTGGGAGAAAATGTGAATATTGTGAATAAATTTGTATTTTCCAGCCAGATTCGATAGCATTGCAATGGCTATAGGACGCCAAATCTTTCTTCCTTCCTTATTTAGGCATGAAACCTATCTCACCAAGATATAAGAAGGAAATGTTAATAAAATTTGATTTTCCAGCCAGATTATATAGCATTGCAATGGCAATAGCACGCCAATAGTATTCTTCCTGTTTATATATGCAAGGAGGTCAGCTCATCACGATATCAGTCGAAAATGAAAATAAAATTGAACCTTCCAGCCTGTTTCTATAGCATTGCAATGGCTGCAGCACGTCAATAGAACCTTTCTTTCTTATTTATGAAACGAAGTTAGCTCACCCCG
>NW_016982067.1:7172-7390 GCF_001483705.2 Eufriesea mexicana | reverse complement strand
TGACCTGAACTGAACTGACCTGACTTGTCCATAGGAGACCTGTCCGGACGTGACCTGACCAGATCTGACCGGACTGTTCTGACCTGACATGACTGACATAACCTGACGTGACATGGCATGACCTGACCTGACCTGACCTTGCCTGACCTGAACTGACATCATCTGACATGATCTGACATGACCAGTGCTGACCTGACCTGACCTGACCTCCCCAGACC
>NW_016982067.1:0-534 GCF_001483705.2 Eufriesea mexicana | reverse complement strand
TCTGACATGACATGACGTGATGTGAAGTGATCTGGCCTGAACTGTCCTGACATGACCAGACATGATCTGGCCTGGCCTGACCTTACCAGACCTGACCTGACCTGACATAACTTGACCTGAACTGAACTGACATGACTTGACCTGACCTGACCTGATCTGAGCTTACCCGACTGATCTGACCTGACCTGACCTGATCATATATGATCTGGCCTGTCATGGCCTGACATGATCTGACCTGACCTTACCTGACATGACTTGATCTCTCCTGACATGACCTGACCACACCTGACATGAACTGACTTCACCTGACCTGACCTGTCCCGACCTGACATGACCTGACCCGACATGACCTTACCAGACATGACCTGAACTGACCTGAACTGACCTTACGTGACCTGACCTGACCTGACTTGACCTGACCTGACCTGACATGACCTGACCTGTCCTGACCTTGTACTGACCTTACCTGACCTGACCTGACCTGACCTGACCTGACCTGAACTGACTGATCTGATCTGACCTGACCTGACCTGA
>NW_016982066.1:0-955 GCF_001483705.2 Eufriesea mexicana | reverse complement strand
CGAAGAGCAGTGTACAGGACGCAAGTCGTGTCTATCCTCTCCTTACCTATCCTAACGTGATGCCAACAAACGCAACCAAACCTGGCGTGACGTACCGGGATCAATATTGCTGAACTCCACAGAGACAAGCAGAATATACCAGAGCACAGTGTAGCGTAGGAGGCCTCCAAATAGCACTATACAGCACAAAAGTCAAAGATATCCTAACCTAACCTGGGCTATTCTTACCTAACCAAACGTATACTAATTAAACCTAACAAGCCGTGTCTACTATCGCTGGCCTCCCCAGAGCGAAGCACAAGATATTAGTGCACAGTAGAGCACAGAGATTCACCGAATAGCAGTGCATAGCACAAATGTCGAGGCCGTCTTAACTGCAATGCGGTCGATTTTTACGATCCATCGTGCTCTAGTTTATTCAGATTGGCTCTGTGGAGGACAGCAATAGTGGCCTCGGCATGTTAGGTTGTGTTAAGTTACGTTTGTATATGTTACGTTTGGTCAGGTTAGGAAAAGATAGCTATGACTTGTGTGCTATACCCTGCTGTACGGTGGACTTCTCCGCTCTACTGTGCCCTGCCCTAATATACCCAGCTATGCTCTGGGCAGGACATAATTTGTTGCCGCGGCACGTTATGTTTTGTTAGGTTACATTTGATTAAGTCACGTTAGCATGGGTTAGCGTTGGATAGCGTTGATCTTTCTGCTTTGATCTGCCATTCCATGGACTTCTGCGCACCACTCTCACCTAATATGCTCTCCTTGGTTCTCGGGAGGCCAGCAATAGCGGCCCCGGCATGTTAGGTTAAGGTAGGTTATGTTTGGGTATCTTGCGTTAAGTTAGGTTAGGAGAGGGTATATCTGCCTTCTGCGCTATAGACGGCTATTCGGTGGATTTCTGTGATCTACTGTTCCCTAGAACTTTCTGCTTGGCTTTGGGACGTCAACGACTGCA
>NW_016982065.1:0-745 GCF_001483705.2 Eufriesea mexicana | reverse complement strand
GATGTATAGATGCATGGATGGATGGATGTATGGGTGGATGGATGAATGGATGTATGGATGTATGGATGGATGTATGTATGGATGTGTGTATGGGTGTTTGTATGGATGTGTGGATGTGCGTATGATTGTATGTATGTATGGATGGTTGAATGGTTGGACGGATTTATGGATGCATGGATGTGTGGATGTATGGATGTACGAATGTATGGATGTAAGAATTTATCGATGTATGGGTGTACGAATGTATGGTTGTACTGATGCATGGATGTATGGATGTGTGGTTGGATGAATGGATGGCTGGATGGACAGAAGAACAGGTGTATGTATGGATGTTCGTATGGATGGATGTATGGATGTATGCATGGATGAATGTACGGATGCTTGAATCAATGAATGTATGGATGTATGCATGAATGTATGTATGGACGTTTGTTTGGATGTATGTAAGGGTGTATGTATGGAGGTTTGTATGTATGTCTGGATGGATGGAAGGACTGTTGGGTTGATATATGGATGGACGGATGTATGGATCGATCGATGTATGAATGGGCGGATATATGGATGCATGGACGTGTGGATGTATGGATGTACACATGGATGGGTGTATGAATGGATAGATTTATGTATCGGCGGATGTATGAATGGGTGGGTCTATGGCTGGGCAGATGTATGGATGGATGGATGTATGGAAGGATGGGTGGATGTATGGAAGGATGGATAGATGGATTGATATATGTATGGATGA
>NW_016982064.1:0-303 GCF_001483705.2 Eufriesea mexicana | reverse complement strand
AGGACTGCTATAGGGGCCTCGGCTCGATACGTTTAGTTAATCTACGTTTGGTTTGGTTCGGTTGCGTCTGGTCAGTTTATGATATCTTGACATTTACGCTATACACTGCCATCTGTTGGGTTTCTGCGCTCCACTTTGCTAAAGAATATCCCGCTTGGTTCTGTGGAGGCCTGCAAGTGCGGCCCCGGCATGATTGGCTGACTCAGGCTACGGTTGGGTATATTACGTGAGGATAGGTTTGGACAGGTTAGCATTGTCTTTTGTGCCATACACTGCTATTCGGTGGATACTTACGCCCTATAT
>NW_016982063.1:0-530 GCF_001483705.2 Eufriesea mexicana | reverse complement strand
CAGGGCACATTAGAGGAGAGTAGAACGCAGAGGACCATCCGACGGCTCTGTAGATTACGATGGGATAAGATATCCCATCCATACCCATACAAACCAAACCGAACCAAACGTAAGCTAACTCAAAATAACGCGCCGCGGTCACAATTTCCGGCATTCCCAGATCAAAGCAGGGAATATTAGATCGAAGTACAGCGCCGGAATCCGCAGCATGGCAGTGTATTACACAACAGTCAATGTTATACTGTCTTAACCTAACCAAACGTGACATAAGTGGACGTCACGGAACGCAACCTGACGTGCCACGACCGCTATTTCTGGCATCACGGCAGCTAAGCAGAGTCTTGCAGAGCAATGTAGAACGCTGGAATCGACCGAATAGCAGTGTATAGCACAAATGTCAAAGTTATCCCAAACAAATGCAACCAAACCTTACACAAACAAGCGTAACATAACCCAACCTAACATGACAAGAGCACTACCCGAGGCGTCCACAGAGACAAGCAGATTCCGACAGCGGTCAGAAGATCGCA
>NW_016982062.1:0-297 GCF_001483705.2 Eufriesea mexicana | reverse complement strand
AACGGATCTTTCCTCCGTACCTATGCAAGGAAGATATCTCACCAAGATATTAGCCGAAAATGTAAATAAAATTGAATTTTCCGACCACACTCTATATCATTGCAATGGCTATAGCACGCTAATACAATCTTTCCCCCTTATTTATGCAAGAAAGGTAGCTCACAACGATATTAGTCGAAAATATCAGTTAAATTGAATTTTAAAGCCAGATTCTGTAGCATTGCGAAGGCTATAGCAAGCCAATAGAATCATTCATCCTTATTTATGGAAGAAAGTTAGCTCTCCACGGTATTAGTC
>NW_016982061.1:0-940 GCF_001483705.2 Eufriesea mexicana | reverse complement strand
ATTATCTATGTATACATTAGTTATGGCTACTGACATTTACAATGAACAGTACGGTAGTTGCTATATCCGCCGACACAGTATTGTAGACGGTCGATTATACTGCTCAGTGATTATTTAAGCTCCACCGTAGTAATGGAATAACCAATGTGCACATCTGATACAGCCAGAGATATTGCTAATTCACAGTACGCTAGTTGGATCATCCACTAATAAAGTACTGCAGCCATTTGATTTTTCTACTCTGTGACGATTTAGAGTTCATGGCAAATCTAGAACGACAAAAGGCAGGTCGGTTATAGCTAGAGGTTCTAACAGCTGGCATAAGTGTCCTGAGTACAGCCATAATCAAGTTGATGCAGACGTTGTATTAACATGTTCACCAATGATTTCAATTCCGCACGTGTTCTAGATTAATCTACGCTTACATCCGTCATGACTACAGTTATTTGCATTCCCAGAGCGGTAGTTGGAATATCCGCCTATAAATTGCGGTTGTCCTTGGAATAATCTGTCCAGGGATGCTTAAAATTCAAAAGCAAGTTCAGGGTAGTCGATGTGTGACACGGTTAAGTCTAATGATATTAACAAATGTCAGTACGGTACATAGTACGTCCAACAACGGTGCACTGTAGCCGTTGTATTGACCTGTTCAATGATGACATGGATTCCGTAGCAACGCAAGAAAGAGAAATGTTTGATCCGTTATAACTCGAAATAATAACAACTGACCACTCAGTACTGTGTATAGCCATTATCATATCTGTAGCGGTTGGATTAATTAGCTCACTGATGATTTATATTCGATAGCAATTTTAGAAGGAAAGAAGGCAGACATACTGCTCCTCGAGATATAAACTGTTGAAAACTTATTACTGAATACATCCGACGTCACTGTACTGCAACCGTTGCATTAATTTGTTCACTGATGACATAAATTCCA
>NW_016982060.1:0-758 GCF_001483705.2 Eufriesea mexicana | reverse complement strand
AGGATAAGTACTGTCAGGATTGCTTCGACTTTCGTGCTATACACCCCTATTTGGTGTATTTCTTTGCCTGCAGTGCTCTAATACATTCTGCTTGGCTATGGGGAGGCAAGGAGCAGTGGTCGCTTCACGTCGTGTTGAGATATACTACGTTTGGTTAGGTTATGTTAGGTCAGAATATACTTTGGTATCTACGGCTTTTGTGCTGTTCACTGCAATGCGGTGGATTCCTGCGCTCTACTGTGCTCCAGTGCATTCTACTTACAGCTGTGGAGGCCTGCACTAGTGGTTTCTATATGTAAAGTTCAGTCATGTTACGCTTGGATTTGTTACGCTTGGTTAGGTTCGTATAGGCAACTCCGACTTTTGTGCTATTCAGTGCTATTCGTATGATGTCTGCGCTCTAATGTGCTCTAATATGCTATGCTTTTCTCTGGGGTGGCCAGTGATAGTGGCCTCGGCACGTTAGCTTGAGTTAGGTTACGATTGGTTAGGTTATGCTGGGCTACCTTTGGTAAGTATTGTATAGCTTCTACTTTGTTGCTATACACTTTTATGCGGTGTATTTCTGTGATCTACTCTGCTCAAGTACATACAGCCTTTCTTTGTGGTGGCCCGCATTAGTTGTCTCGTGATGTTAGGTTCAGTTAAATTACGTTTCTTTATGTTACGTGTGCCTCTGTTACGATAGGATATTCTTTTTTCTGTGCTATACACCGCTATTCGGTTGGTTTCTGCACCCTAGTGTGCTCCAATATGCT
>NW_016982059.1:0-248 GCF_001483705.2 Eufriesea mexicana | reverse complement strand
GAAATGTCAAAGAAAATGAATTTTCCAGCCGGATTCTGCAGCATTTTAACGGGTATAGCACGCCAATAGTATCCTTCCTCCTTGTTTATGTAAGAAAGTTAGCTCACAACGATATTAGTTGAAAATGTCAATAAAATTGATCTTTCCATCCAGATTCTATAGCACTGCAAAGGCTATAGCTTGGCAATATAATCTTTCCTCCTTGTTTATGCAAGGAAGTTAGCTCACCGCGATATTAGTCGAAAATG
>NW_016982058.1:0-351 GCF_001483705.2 Eufriesea mexicana | reverse complement strand
CGCTATACTGTGTTCTAGTATGTTCTTCTTGGATCTCTGGAGGCCAGCAGTATTGGTTTCGGCACGTTAGGCTGATTTCGGTTTCGTTTAGCTATGTCAGGTTTCGTTGTGTTAGGATTGTTGGCTACCACTATCGTGCTATGCACTGTTTCTCTGTGGATTTCTCCTCTCTACTATGCTCCAATATGGTATGCATGCCTCCGTGGCAGTCAGCATTAGTTGTCCCGTCACGTTATGTTGAGTTACGTTACATTTGGTTCGTTTTGGCTTAGTCAGTCTAGGACCGGGTATCTTTCACTTTTGTGCTATACAATGCTATTCGGTGGATTTCTGCGTTCTACAAGGCTCTAC
>NW_016982057.1:0-373 GCF_001483705.2 Eufriesea mexicana | reverse complement strand
GAATGTGTCATCGTAATCGAATCTAGGTCTTTAAGAACAACCAAATGCCACAAATCGTGCTTTATATCTTCTCTACAAGGGTTCTTTGTTTTCTTCTATGTTAAAAATCCACTTACACTTTAGCACATCTCTATTTTTCGGTCGATTCAATACACGCCATTATTGATGCATCTATACCGATTCTACTTCACTCTTTACTGCTTCTCCCCATTGCTCCCATTCTGGAGATTGTCACGACACTGTTATCGTAGTAGGAATTTTTTTTCAATACCTCGCATTGTTTTTAATTTTTAAACATTGAAGATCTTGTGATACCTTGTTCATCCAATTTCTCTTGTTCACGTGTGCTCTGATACTCTTTTACTATAACTGC
>NW_016982056.1:0-782 GCF_001483705.2 Eufriesea mexicana | reverse complement strand
TTGGTCTGGGTTAGGTACGGATTGATTTGACTTTCGTGCTACACACTGATATTCGGCGTATTTGTCGGCTCTAGTGCTCTCTACTATATTCCGCTTTGCCGTGTGGAGTCCGGGAACTGTCGCGGAACGTTATGTTGAGTTAGGCAATGTTTGGTTAGGTCCTGTTTATTTGGCTTACGCTTGTATAGCTTCAAATTCTGTGCTACACAATGCTATTCTGTGGATATCTGCGCACTACAGTGCGCTATCGCACTCTGCCTGTGTCTGGGGACGCCGAGTGTAGTGGTCCCGGTAGGTTAGGTTGAGTTATGTCACGTTTGGTTAAGCAAGGCTTGGTTAAGCTTGGTCGTTATAGCTTTAACTATCGCGCTGTACGCTGCTATTCTGCAGATTCCAGCGCCCTACATTGCTCTGCTGTAATCTGCTTGGCTCTCGTGAGGCCAGCAATAGCGATCGTGGCACCCCCGCTGGGTTACGTTACGTTTGGATATCTCACGTTTGATGAGGTGAGGAGAGAATAGCTTAGACTTTTGTGCTATACACTGCTGTTCGGTTGATTTCAGCGCTCTTCTGCGCTAAGATAAGCTCTGCTTGTCTCAGGGGACTCCAGGAATAGCGGTCGCGGCACGTTAGGTTAAGCTATGTTTCGTTTGGTTAGGCTAGGATGAGATAGCTTGGACTTTCGTGTATGCACTGCCATGCGGTGGATTTCTGCGCTGTGCTGCGCTCTAATAAGCTCTGCTTGTCCCTGCGGAGGCAAGCAAAAATGTTCCTGACACGCT
>NW_016982055.1:0-941 GCF_001483705.2 Eufriesea mexicana | reverse complement strand
TGCGGCAGATTCAATTTTATTGACATTTTCGGCTATTATCGTGGTGAGTAATCATTCTGGCATCAATAAGGAGGAAAGATATTATTGGCGTGCTATTGGCACTGCAATGCTATAGAACCTGGCTGGAAAGACCAATTTTATTGACATTTTCATCATATATCTTGGAGAGCTAACTTTCTTGCATAAATAAGGAGGAAAGATTCTATCGTCGTGCTATAGGCTTTGCAATGCTATAGAATCTGGCAGGAAAGTTCAATTTTATTGACAGTTTCGACTAATATCGTGGTGAGCTATCTTTCTTGCCTAAATAAGCAGTGTAGATTCTATTCTCGTGTAATAGACATTGCAATGATATAGAATGTGGTTTGAAAATTTAATTTTATTGACACTTTCGACTATTATCCTGGTGAACCTGCTTTCTTGCATAAACATGTAGGAAAGATTCCATTGGCGAGCAATAGCCACTGCAATGCTATAGAATCTGAATGGAAAGTTCAATTTTATTGACATTTTCGGCTTATATCGTGTGAGCTACCTTTCTTGCATAAATAAGGAGGAAGGATACTATTGGCGTGCTATAGACATTGCATTGAAATAGACTATGTTTGGATAATTCAATTTTATTGACATTTTCGACTAATATCCTGGATAGCTAGCTTTCTTGCATAAACCAGGTGGAAGGATTCTACCGGCGATCTATAGCCACCGCAATGCTATAGAATCTGTGTGGAAAATTCAATTTTATTGACATCTTCGGCTAATATTGTGGTGAGCTACCTTTCTTGCATAAATAAGGAGTAAAGGTTCTACTGGCGTGCTATAGCCAATACAATGATGTAGAACGTGTGCGGCAGATTAAATTTTATTGACATTTCGGATAATATCGTGGTGAGTAAGCATTCTGGCATAAATAAGGATGAAAGATATTATTGGCGTGCTAT
>NW_016982054.1:0-1050 GCF_001483705.2 Eufriesea mexicana | reverse complement strand
ATTTTCCTTCCAGATTCTATAGCGTTGCAATGCCTAGAGCACGCCAACAGAATCTTTCCTCCCAATTTATGCAAGAAAGATATCTCACCACATTATTAGCCGAAAATGTGAATTAAATTGAGTTTTTCAGGCTCATTCTAAATCATTGCAATGGCTACAGCTCGCCAATAGGATTTTTCCTCCATCTTTAGGCAAGAAAGATAGCTCGCCACGACATTAGTCGAAAATGTCACCAAAATTGAACTTTAGAGCCACATTCTATAGGACTGAGACGGCTATAGCACGCCAATTGAATCTTTTATCCTTATTTATGCTATAAAGATAGCTCACCACGATATTAGTTGAAAATGTCAATAAAATTAAATTTTCCAGGAAGATTCTATAGCATAGGAATGCCTATAGCACGCCAATAGTATCTTTCTTCCTTATTTATGCAAGAAAATAAACTCACCGCGATATTAGTCGTAAATGTCAATGAAATTGTATTTTCCAGGAAGATACTATAGAAATGCAACGGCTATAGCACGCCAATAGGATCTACCCTCCTTATTTATGCAAAATGGTAGCTCACCACGATATTAGTCGAAACTGTCAATAAAATTGAACTTTCCAGCCAGACTCTATAGCATTGCAGTGGCTATAGCACGCCAATTAATTCTTTCCTCCTTATTTATGCAAGAAAGGTAGCTCACCAAGATATTAGTCGAAAATGTCAATAACATTTTTTTTTCCTGCCAGATTTTATAGCACTGGAATGCCTATAGCACACCAACGGAATCTTTCCTCCTTATTTATGTAACAAAAGTAAGCTAACCGCGATCAATAAAATTGAATTTCCCATCGAGATTCTATAGCATTGCAATGTCTATAGCACGCGAATAGAATCTCTCCTCCTTATTTATGTGAGAAAGTTAGCTCACCACGGTATTAGCCAAAAATATCATTAAAATTGAATTTTCCAGGAAGATTCTAAAGCACTGCTATTCTTCTAGCACTCCAACAGAATCTTACCTCCTTACTTATGTAAGAAAGTTAGCTCACAGCGATATT
>NW_016982053.1:0-650 GCF_001483705.2 Eufriesea mexicana | reverse complement strand
GAATTTAGTAGAGCAGCGTAGAGCGCAGAAATCCACCGAATAGCAGTGTATGGCCCAAAATTCGAAGTTACCCTATCCTAACCTAACCATGCGTAACATGACCAAAAGTAACCTAACTCGTCCTAACTGCCCTTATGACCAAAAGTAACCTAACTCGTCCTTACTGCCCTACACCGCGTTTGCTGACCTGCACTGAGCTAAGCAGAATAGACTAGACCAAAGCAGAGCCCAGAAATCCGCGATCCGCGGCGATGCTATGTAAAGCACTAAAGTCAAAGATACCCTAACCTAACCAGGCCTAACCTGTACCAATCATACGTGGCATAACACAGCATAACGTGCCGAGACCAATATCGCAGTTTTTCCCATAGCCAAGCTGAAAATATGAGATCTCAATAAAACGCAGAAATCCGCCGATTATCAGTGTGCAGCACAAACGTCAGCTACCGTATCCAAATCTATCCAATCGTAACACTCCGTAATGAAACCTGACACAACCTAACGTGCAGCGATCACTATTGCTGCACTCCGCAGGGTCGGGCAGAGTATAGTAAAGCACAGTGTAGCCCAGGAGTCCATAGAATAGTTGTGTTGAGCTCTAAAGTCAGAGACATCCCAATCGCACCGAACCAAATCACACATGACCAAAC
>NW_016982052.1:0-293 GCF_001483705.2 Eufriesea mexicana | reverse complement strand
CCTACGAAAGTCAGATATATCCAAACCTGTGTCAAACAAATAGAACATAACCAAACGAAGCCTTACAATACATAACGAGACACAACCACTGTTTCTGGGCGGCCAAGGGCCAAGCAGAATACAGTAGAGCGCAGTAGAGCGCAGAAGTCCACAGAATAACTGTGTATACCACGAAAGACAGAGCTATAATGGCTTAACACAGACAAACACAAGCCAACTGAACGTAGCCTAACTCATCCTACCGTGGCGCGGTCACTACTACTGGTCACCACACAGTCGAGCAGAGTATTGTA
>NW_016982051.1:0-403 GCF_001483705.2 Eufriesea mexicana | reverse complement strand
GAGCACAGCAGTGTGCACGAGGCCACCAAATAGCAGCGTATGGCACAAAAGTCGAAGAAATCGAAACCTAACATCTCCTAGCCTAACCTAACCAAATGTATATTAACTAAGCCTATTAACTCTATTGCTGGCCACCCCAGAGCCAAGCAGATCATATTAGAGAACAGTAGAGCCCAGGAATTTCCAAACAGCAGTGTATATCGTAAAAGGTTTTGCTATCTTTACCAAACCTATCTTCACCTAACCTGACCGAACGTATCCCATCTCAACCTGTCGTGCCACGACAGATATTGCTGGTATCCCTCGAGTCGAGCTGATTATATTATAGCAATACACGGCACTGGAATCCACCGAATAACCGTGTATAGCACAAAAGTCAATGCTATCCTACGCTAACCTAACC
>NW_016982050.1:0-969 GCF_001483705.2 Eufriesea mexicana | reverse complement strand
GTACACTGCTATTCGGTGGATTTCTGCGCTTTACTGCGCTGTAATATACTCTGCTTATCCCTGTTGAGGCGAGCAATGATGTTCGTGGCACGTATAGCTTGGTTAGGTTACGTTTGGCTGGGCGTAGTTAGGGCAGGATATCGTTGACTTTTGTGCTGCACTCTACAGTTAGGCGCATTACCGCGCTCTGCTGTTCTCTTGTATATTCTGCTTGGCTCTAGGAAGACAAGCAAATGTGGACATGGCACATTAGGTTGAGTCTATATACGGTCGGTACTGTTACGTTTGGCTATTTTTCGATGGGGCAGCTTCGACTATTTGCTATGCACAGCGATTCTATGTACAGCTGCGCTCTCCTCTCCTGTAATATGTCCTTCTTGGCTCCGAAGAGGGCAGCAGTAGTTGTCTCGGCACGTTAGGATGTGGTAGATTACGCTCGGCACGTTAAGCTTGGTTAGGTTAGGGTAAGATAGCATTCGCTTTTGTGATACACACTAATATTCGGTCGGTACCTGCGCCCTGCACTGCTCTTATAGCATCTGCTTGTCTCTGGGGAGTCCAGCAATAGCAGTCGCGTCACGTTTGGTTGAGTTAGGTTACTTTCGGCAAGGTTAGGTTTGGTTAGGTTTGAATAGGGTGGCTTTGACTTTTGTGCTATACACTCCTATTCGGACGATTTGAGCGTGCTACGTTGCTCTACTATACTCTGCCTAGAACTCGCGAAGCCAGCAATAGCGGTTGTGGTACGAGAGGTTGTGTTAGGTTGAGTTTGGTTTGTTAAGGTTAGATAATGTTTGGCTAGGATAGCTATGGCTTTCGTACTATAAACTGTCAATCGGTGGGATTTCGTAATCGAGTGTGCTCTGCTAGATTCTGCTTGGATCAGGGGAGGCCAGGTGCAGTGGGCGCGGCGCGTTATATTGGGCTCTGCTACGTTCGGTTAGGTTAGGTTGGGTTAGGTTAGGTATG
>NW_016982049.1:0-1116 GCF_001483705.2 Eufriesea mexicana | reverse complement strand
ATTGCCATTCCAGAGTTGCAATGGAATATATATCACCTGGGAACATATTAATTTAACGGCTGTAGTACTGTGATGACGTATGTACTCATTGCATTTGTGGCAATAGTTAGTAACTCGTACGGTAAAGCTTCAGTTTTTTGTCATCCTGGAAATGCAACAGAATCTACATCATCATTGAGCAGACTCTTTCAGCGGCTACAGTGCTCTCTAGGTTGACGTCCCTTGTACCGTACTGTCAATTGTAAATATCTATTGCCATAACCGTACTATACATTATTTGTTCCATTAGCACCGTTGAACATAACTTATCAGGGAATGAAGTAGTCCAACGGCTAAGGCACTATGATAAGGGCTCTACTCAGAACTGTTTCGAAAATTGTAATTGCAAATGTTCAGAGCGACATTGGGTCTGCCCGATGTCACGCTAGAACCGCGGAACGTTATAAAGCATCTGTGAAGATATTAGTCCAATCGCTGCAATGCACTATTTGTGAACGTAGCAACTACAATTCTGGGTACTTTAAACATCTCTAGAACTCAGCTGAAGTATATATTGATTATTCTGGAACTCCCGTGGAATCTTAATATTCACTGATCAAATTAATACAACGGCTGCAGTGCTCTATTGGTGGATGTACGAACTACCGCACTGTGAACTGCAAATATCTCTAGCCAAAAATGTACAATACATTGGCTACCCGAGAATTGATATTTAACCTAAGCAATCAATGAACTAATAAGTCCAACGGCAAAATTACGGATATGACGGCAGTGTCCATACTGCTTCGTCAATTGTTAACGTCTCGAGCGGTAATGGGTTAGTCATTTGTCATTCTAGAACTGCAAGGGAAGTTAAATGATCACTGAACAGCTTATTCCATCGACTACATTACTCCTATGGCGGATGACATAACTGCCGTACCGGGAATAATTAATATCACCAACCGCAGCTGACGTATAGCTTGACTATACTAGAACTACTGCGGGTTTCAAATCATCAGAAAACAGATTAATGCTGCCTCTGCATTACTGCGATGATGGCTGTACTCAGTTGTGTTATGTCAGTTGTTAGTATCTCGATCTACAATGGATATGCCTTTTGTCATTCTATAAATG
>NW_016982048.1:0-521 GCF_001483705.2 Eufriesea mexicana | reverse complement strand
TCCATACATCCGTCCATCCATACATTCGTACATCCATACATCCATACATCCATACATCCTGACTTTCATACATCCATTCATCCATACATCCATCCATCCGTATATACGTCCAACCATACACCCATCGATCCATACATCCATACAAGAGTCCATCCATCCACCCATCCATATGTCCATACAAACATCAATACATATATCCATACATACACAGGTACATTCTGCCACACATCCAACCATACATCCACACATACATCCATAAAAATATCCATACATACATCCTTACAAGCATACAATCATGCTCCATACATCTGTACATCAATACATCCATCCATCCATATATCCTGCCAACTACATATTACCATCGATACATCCATCCTTCCATACACCCATACATCCATACATCCATACATCCATACATATATGCATCCGTACATCCATTTACCCGTACATCCATACACTCGCACATCCATACATACATACATCCATACATCCATACATCCATACATCCATAAATCCATCCA
>NW_016982047.1:320-530 GCF_001483705.2 Eufriesea mexicana | reverse complement strand
CCTTCCTCCATATTTATGCAAGAAAATAAGCTCACCACGATATTAGTCGATAATGTCAATAAAATTGAATTTTCCGGAGGTATTCTATAGCATTGCAATGGCTATATCACGCCAATAGAATCTTTCCGCCTTCTTTTTCCAAGAAACTTACCTCACCACGATATTATTCGAAAATATCAATAAAATTGAAGTTTCCAGATAGATTCTATA
>NW_016982047.1:0-237 GCF_001483705.2 Eufriesea mexicana | reverse complement strand
GCTCACCACGATATTAGTCGCAAATATCAATAAAATTGAATTTTCAAGCCAAATTCTATAGCACTGAAATGGCTATAGCGTGCCATAAAAATCTTTCCTCCTTATTTAGGCAAGGATGTCAGCTCAACACGATATTAGACGAAATTGTCAATAATATTGAATTTTCCATCAAGATACTATAGAATTGCAACGGCTATAGCTAGCCAATAGAATCTTTCCTTCTTATTTATGCAAGAA
>NW_016982046.1:0-610 GCF_001483705.2 Eufriesea mexicana | reverse complement strand
TCAACAAATATGATGCACAGAACGGTTTTTGATTACACAAGACGTATGAAAAATAAATTACAATTCGTACGTTTCGTACATCATAAGCGAAGTACACATATTTTTGAGTATTTATTCTTCAAAAATTTGTTAACACTAAAGCTACGTGTAAATATGTACCTAATATGCTACACGCAGATAATAACAATTAAAGTATAATGGATATAAATAGGTATATGTATAATTATGTTTCTATCCTTATAAACGTTAATTTTGATTTTAATAACTGCATACTTTTTAAACTTTGCAGTAGATGTTGTGGATTTGGTTTTATTAGCGTGAATGCAAGTGTGTGAGGTCGAGTAATGGCACGAATGTAGATATGTATGTTTTTAAAAGTGCGAGTGGAGGATCTAGAATGCGTGGTGTTATGGAGTTGCTATGGATCAGAGTCAATATGTTATAAGGAAGTTCAGTTTGTTTATAAGAAGCGTGAGAGTGAAAAATTTCGATATAAGACGCGTGTAATTTATAATTTTATAATAAATATACGATTGTTATACAACGAACTCTGTTTTGCTTGTCAAGGACCACGCTTTTATGCTTTCCTTAACCTACGCTTCACCTCCCC
>NW_016982045.1:0-940 GCF_001483705.2 Eufriesea mexicana | reverse complement strand
TAGCTCATACTAATGTACCTCGGACGCTATTGCTGCGGTCCCCAGAGACGAGCAGATCCTACTTGAGGACAGTACAGCGCAGAAGACCTTAGAATCGCAGTGTATAGCATAAAGGTCATATCTATCCCGGCCTAACCAAAGCTAACATAACCGAAACAAACGTAGTAACGTAGCTTACCTAAACGTAACTAGCCGTGGCAACTATTTCTGGCATCCCCAGGGCCAAGCAGGATGTAGTAGAGCGCAGTCGAGCGCAGAAATGCACCGAATAGCAGTGTATGGCAATAAAGTCCGTGTTAACCCGCCCGAGGTTAACCTAACCTAACATAACGAAACGTAACCTAACTCAACCCACCGTTCCAAGACTACTACTCCTGGTCTCCACAGGGACAAGCAGAAAATATTGGAAAACAATAGAGCTCAGAATTCCGCAGATAGGAGCGTATAGCACAAAAGTCTAAACCGCCCTATCCTAACCTCCCAAACATAACATAACCGAACGTAGGATAGCTCAACATTACGTTCCGAGACCACAATGGCTGGCCTGCACAGAGCCAACCAGAAAATACTAGAGCACAGCGGAGCGCAGAATTCCACCGCATTGCAGTGTACATCACAAAAGTCAAACAAATCCTGACCCAACTACGCCTATCCTTATCTGTCCGAACGAAACGTAACTCAACATATCATGACGAGACCAGCATTGCTGGCCTCCCAGAGCAATGCAGAGCATATTAGTGCTCATAGGAGCGCAGAGTTCATCCGAGTAGCAGTGAATAGCACAAAAGTCAAAGCAGCCAATCCCAACCATGCCAAGTGCAACATTCCCAAGCGTAACATAACCCAACTCAACATGACGAAACCGCTTGAGCGGTCATCCAGAAAGACATGCAGGGTGCACTAGGACACAGTAGAGCACAGAAATCACCAAGTAGCAGTG
>NW_016982044.1:0-652 GCF_001483705.2 Eufriesea mexicana | reverse complement strand
ATTGCTGGCATCCCGGGGGCCGAGCAGAGCGTATTAGAGCAATGTAGAAATCAGGAACCCACCCAAGAGCAGTGTATAGCATAGAAGTCTAAGCTATACTATCCTAACATAACCAAACGTAACATAACCGAACGCAACATAACGTAGCCTAACGTGCCAGGAGCACTTCTGCTGGCGCCCCATTGCGAAGTAGAACATACTAGAGCTCAGTAGAGCGTAGAAATCCTCCGAACAGCAGTGTGTAGCACAAACGTCATAGCCGTCCTTACCAATCTTATCCTACCCTAACCAAACTGAACGTAACCTATCACAACCAAACGCTCCGCGACCCCGATTCCTGGCCTCCCAAGAGCGAAGCAGAACATATTAGAGCACAATAGAGCGCAAAAATCAGCCGCATGGCGGTGTACGCCGCAAAGTCAAAGCTATCCGGACATAGTCGAAACCAGCATAACCCAATCAATCGTATCTTGGCTTAAGCTATCGCACCGAGACCAGTATTGCTTGTTTGCCCAGCACCAAACGAAGCATATTAGAGCAGAGTGGAGGGAATAAATCCACCGGATAGTAGCGTACAGCACAAAAGTCTAAGCCTTCCTATCCGTACCTAACCAAATGTAACATAACAAAGCGTAGCCAGAATCAAACTAAC
>NW_016982043.1:0-289 GCF_001483705.2 Eufriesea mexicana | reverse complement strand
TAATTACAGTTGGTAGTACGGTAGCAGGTACAAGCACCGATGGGTGACTGTAGCAGCTGGATTGGTCTGATGAATGATCATTTCGTTTCCATTGCTGCTCTAGAATGACAAAGGACTGACCCATTTTCGCCCAAAAAATTAAGAACTGACGAAACAGTACTGAGTACAGCAAACATCACTGTACTGTAGCTGTGGATTAACTTGTTCACTAATGACGTAAGTTCCGAAGCAAATGTGGAGTAATCAATGTATAGTACGTTCATGTCTGGACATATATGCAATTGAAATT
>NW_016982042.1:0-885 GCF_001483705.2 Eufriesea mexicana | reverse complement strand
TTTATTGACATTTTCGACATATATCTTTGTGAGCTATCTCCTTTGCATACGTAAGGAGAAAGGGTTCTATTGGCGTACTATAGCCATTGCAATGCTATATAATCTGGCCGGAAAATTCAATTCTATTGACATTTTCGACTAATATCGTGGTGAGCTAATTTTCTTGTATAAATAAGGAGGAAAGATACTATACGCGTGCTATAGCTATTGCAGAGCTATAGAATCCGGCTGGAAAATACAATTTTATAGACATTTTAGACTAATATCGTGGTGAGCTAACTTTCTTGCATAAATGAGGAGGAAAGTCTGTATTGGCGTGCGATAGCCATAGCAATGCTCCAGTAATGCTCCAGAATCTGGCTGGAAAATTCAACTTTAGTGACACTTTCGACTAATATCGTGGTGAGCTAACTTCCGTGCATTAATAAGGAGGAAAAATTCTATTGGGCCGCTATAGCCATTGCATTGCTATAGAATCTTCCTGGAAAATTCAATTTTATTGTCATTTTCGACTAATATCGTGGTGAGCTAACTTCCGTGCATTAATAAGGAGGAAAAATTCTATTGGGCCGCTATAGCCATTGCATTGCTATAGAATCTTCCTGGAAAATTCAATTTTATTGACATTTCCGACTAATACCCTGGTGAGGTAATTTTCATCGGTAAATAAGGAGGAAAGTTTCTATTGGCGTGCTATAACCGTTGCAATGCTATAGAATCAGGCTGGAAAATTCAATTTTATTGACATTTCCGACTAATACCCTGGTGAGGTAATTTTCATCGGTAAATAAGGAGGAAAGTTTCTATTGGCGCGCTATAGCAATTGCAATGCTATAAAATGTGCGTGGAAAATTCAATTTTATTGTTATTTTCGACTAATATCGT
>NW_016982041.1:0-293 GCF_001483705.2 Eufriesea mexicana | reverse complement strand
CATCCATCCTGCCATACAACCACCCATACATACATCCATTGATACATACACCTATCCGCCCATACATCCATAGATCCACACTTCGATACATCCACACAGCCTTACATCCATACATACATACATCCATACATACATACAGCCATACAACCATACGTTCATGCATCCATACACCTGTACATCAATACATCCATCCACCATATACCCTGCCATGCACACAAACAACCATCCACACATCCATCCATCCACACACCCATACATGCATAAATCAATACATACATACATATATACATCCA
>NW_016982040.1:0-645 GCF_001483705.2 Eufriesea mexicana | reverse complement strand
TAGACAGCAATATTGGGGAGGACATCAATGGTGTCATGGACTATTTGTGTTGGGTTAGGTTACGCTTGGTTACGTTTCGTTCGGTTATGTTAGGTTAGGACATTTCGGGTTAGGATATCTTCCACTTTTGTGCTCTACACTGCTATGCGGTGTGTTGATGCGCTCTACTGTGCGCTAGTATATTCTGCTTGGCTCTGGGGATGCTAGTAATAGTGGTCGCTGCACGTTAGGTTGAGTTAGATTACGTTTGATATTGTTAGGTTTGGCTAGGTTGGGATTGGATAGATTTGACTTTTGTGCTATACACTGCGTCCCTATGGATTTCTGCGCTCTACTCTCCTGTGTTATCCTCTGCTTGGCTCTGTGGAGACCAGCAATACTTGTCGCATCACGTTAGGTAGGGTTATGTTACGTTTGTTTGCGTTACGTTTGGTTGGGTTAGGATGGGATAGTTTTGACTATTGTGCTATACACTGCTATACGTTTAGTTCCTACGCTCTACTGTGCTCTAGTACGTGCTGCTTGGCGCTCCGGAGGCCGGCAATGTTGGTCTCGGCACGCTACTCCTAGTTAGGTTACGCATGGCGTGGCTAGGTTCGAATAAGTTTCGCTACGATGGCTTTGACTCTTGTGCTACACACTGCT
>NW_016982039.1:0-1387 GCF_001483705.2 Eufriesea mexicana | reverse complement strand
TGTTTCGTAAACTATTAATATCTCGAGCAGTAGTCGGTCAGCCGTTTGTCATTCTAGAATTCCAATAAACGCTGAATCTTCATTGAACAATTCATTCGTACCGTTAGAGTGATCTACTGATGGACATACTTAGAATCGTACTTTGAATTGGAAATATCTTTAGCCTTAACGGTCCTTCGCATTGATTACTCTAGACTTGCTTTGTAATCTACATTATCTGTGAACAAATCGATCCAACGTTTAAGAGGGCTGAATTGGTTGATGCATCAATTACCGTACATGGTATTTCTATAACTGATCTATACATTGTTTGTTCTAGACTTCCTGCGGCATTCAAATCATCAGCGAACGAATTAGTCAAGTCGCTACTGTAATGTAATGGTGGCGGTACTCTGTACCCTTTTCACATATGTCAGTGTCTCCGGTTACAGATACCCTCACCATTCATCATCCTAAAGTAGCAGAAGAACTTACGTGATCAGCGAACAGATTAATACATCTGCTATAGCATTGTGCAGACGGCTACGCTCAGTAATGTGTTGCCGCTCGTCAATGCCACTAAAAGCATCTGATTCATACGTCGATCATACCAGTCTTTCTAGAGAGGTTGAATCATCAGAGAACAGAATCACCCAAAGGCTACAGTGCTCTGTGGGTGCAAGTGCGAGGTATCGAACTACCAATTGTAAGCATGTGAAGCAGTAATTTATGTATATATTGCTTATTCTAGAGCTGCTACGGAATTTACATCGTCAGTCAACAAAGTAGTCAAATGGCTCTGTACTGTTACAGTAATGATGGCTGTACTCAGAACCTTTTGACATATGTCAATGTCTCGAACGACGGTTGCTCCCTCCACTGATTATTCTACAATTCCTGAACGAATTGGATGATCATCGAGTAGGATAATTCAACTGCTGTTATATGGTTTGGGCGTGTGCAATCGGTACTGTACTGCCATTTGTCAATACCACTGTCAGTACCACTAAAGATATCAGATCTATCCGTTGATACTTCTAGAAATGCAACAGTGGTTAAATCGTCAATGAGCACATCATTCCAACGGCGAGAGTGCCCTGCTGTTGGATGTACTGTGCACTGTAATGTCAACTGCCATCATTTCTACCCTTAACTGTTCTATACATTGGTTACCCTGGAATGTTTGTAGACTATGAATCATCGTTGAATAGATTTATCAAACGTCTACACTGCTATTTGAATGGTCATTGTCGTCACTGGATTGACATATGTCAATTTCCCGACCGACTGTTGCTCCAGCAATTGATCGCTCTATACGTCCTATTGTGTTTAGGATATCAGTGAGCAGAATTATCGAAAGGCTACCGTGCTCCATTTGTGGATGTGCTACGTACCGTACTGCCAACTG
>NW_016982038.1:0-1115 GCF_001483705.2 Eufriesea mexicana | reverse complement strand
TCGGTGGAATTCTGCGCTCTACTGTGATATAATATGCTCTGCTTTGCACTGTGAAGGCCAGAAACTGTGGCCGCGGCGCGTTACATGGAGTTAGGTTACGTTCGGTTTGGTTACGTTTGTTTGGGTTAGATAGGATATCTATGAATTTTATGCTGTACACTGAGGTGCGGTAGATGTTTGCGCTCTGTTGTGCTCCAGTATGTTGTACTTGGCTCTGGGGCAGCCAGTAAGAGCGGTCTCGCCATTTAGGTTGATATACGCTACGCTTGGATATGTTATGTTCTCCATGGTTTGATTCGCATAGCTACAACTTTTCTGCTATACGCTGCGATTCCATGGACTTCTCCGCTCTACTCTCCTCTATTATGATGTGCTTCGCTCTTTCGAGGCCAGCTATACTGCTTGCGGCACGTTAGGTTGGGTTATATTACGCTTGGTTTGGTTATGTTAGGTTATGTTCGGTTAGGATGGCTCCGACTTCTGTGCTATACTCGGCTATTCGGTGAACTTCTGCGCCCTACTGTGCTCTAATATGTTCTGTTTGGCTCCGCGGAGGCCAGCAATATAGGTCTCAGGTTGTTAGGTGTTGATATCTTACGTTTGGTTATGTTAGGTTAAGTCTGGTTAGTTTATGATATGTTTGCCTTTTGTGCTATACCCTGCAACTCGGTGGATTTCGCTCTAAATTGCTCCGCTATACCCTACCTGACACTCGGGAGGCCAGCAATAGTGGTCGCGGCGCGTTAGGTTCGGTTAGGTTACGCTTGGTGAGTTTGGGTTAGGATAAGTTTGGTCAGGTTCGCTTCGACTTTCGTGTTATAGACTGTCATTCGGTGTATACCTGCCCTCTTCTGTGCTCTACTCTATACTGCTTGGACCTATGGATGCCAGCAATAATGGTCGCGGCACGTTATGTTGAGATTTCTGTGCAGGGTAGGATATGATAGGTTGGGTTAGATCTGGGTGTCTTTGACCGTTCTGCCGTACAAGACGATTGCATGGATTTTAGCGCCCTACTCTCCTCTAGCATGTTATGCTTGGCCCTGTGGTATCCAGCAATAGCGGTCGTGGCACGAAAGCTGGAGGTAAGTTACGTTCGGCTAATTTAGTTTCGG
>NW_016982037.1:360-593 GCF_001483705.2 Eufriesea mexicana | reverse complement strand
TGTGGTTGGCGCACAGAAGGCTAAGTTTGGTTACGTTTGGTTATGTCACGGTTGGTTAGGTTCAGAGAGGTAGCTTTGACCTTAGTGATAGTGTCTTCTGCTAGGTGGATTCCTGTCACCTAGAGTGCTCTAATGCTTTCGGTTTGGCTCTGAGAAGGTCAGCAATGTTGTTCCCGGCACGCCATTTTGTGTCGGGTTACATTCGGTTAGGATGGGTCAGGCTAGGTTGGGGT
>NW_016982037.1:0-209 GCF_001483705.2 Eufriesea mexicana | reverse complement strand
ATGCTGGGTTGGTTTGGGTTAGGCTTGGGCAGCAGTGATTTTTCTGATATACACAGCGAACCTATGGATTTCTGCGCCCTACTCTCTACTATTATACTCTGCTTGGCGCTGCGGAGGCCAGTATCAGTGGTCGAGGCACGTTAGGCTGAGGTAGGTTACATTTGTATATGTTACGATTGGTTAGGTTAGGGGAAGATATCTTTGTCCTT
>NW_016982036.1:0-987 GCF_001483705.2 Eufriesea mexicana | reverse complement strand
ACTGCTCTTCTATGGACTTCTGCGCTCTAATGTGCTCCATCGTAATCTGCTTGTCCCTGGGGAAGCCAGCAATGGTTGTCGCGGCAGCTTAGGCAGCGTTATGGTACGTTTGTGCAGGATAGGTTAGGTTAAGTTTGGTAGGGTTGCTTTGACTTTTCTCCTATACACCGCTGTTCGGTCGATATCTGCGCTCTGCGTTACTCTACTAGCATCCGATTGTCTCTGCGGACGTCAGCAGTAGTGGCCTAGGCACGTTGCGTAAAGTTTGAGTACGCTCTGTCGGGTTAGGTTACGTTGCGTCAGGTTACGATAGCTTAGACTTTTGTGATATGCACTGCTTTCCTTTGGACGTCTGCGCTCCTCTGTGCGCTATCACACTCAGCTTGTCTCCGTGGACGACAGGAATAGTGCCTTCGGCAGGTTAGATTTAGTTATGTCACGATTGATTAGGTTAGGTTTGGTTATGTCTGATTAGGATAGACTTGACTTTTGTGATATACAATGCAGTTCGGTACATTTCAGCATTCTACATTGCTCTGCTGTTCTCTGCTTAGCTTTCGAGATGCAAGCAATAGCGGTCGTGGAACGTAAGGTTGGGTTACTTTACGTCTGATAACGTTACGTTTGGATAGGTTAGGATAGTATATCTCTCACTGTTGCGCCATACACTGCTATACGTTGGAATTCTACGCTCTTCATTGTTCCACTATACTCTGCTCGACTCTGGGGAAACCAGCCACGGTGGCCTTGGCACTTTAAGTTAATTTACGTTTGGTTAGATTGGCTTTGGCTTCTGTGCTATACACTGCTATTCTCGGCTATTTGGGTTGTGATATGTTGTGTTTGGTTTGGTTACGTTAGCCTTACCTAGGTTTGGATAGCCTCGACCTTTCTGCCATTCACTGCGATTCTATGAATTGCCGCGGTCTGCTTGCCCCTAGTATAATATTTTTGGCGATCGCGAAGTTAGTAGCAGTGGTCGCGGCA
>NW_016982035.1:0-516 GCF_001483705.2 Eufriesea mexicana | reverse complement strand
TAGGCCATGTTATGCTAGGGTATATACGGTTTTTATGATATTCACTGCAATGCGGTGGATTTCTGCGCTCCTCTGTCCTATATCACATTCTGCTCGTCTCTGTGGGTGCCAGAAATAACGGTCACGTCGTGTAAGTTTGGTTTGTGCTCCGTTTGGATGTGTTATGTTTGGCTATGTTAGGAGAGGCTACATAGACTGTTGCGCTGTACACTGCTAGTCGGTGGATGTCGGCGCTCTATTGTGCTCTATTATGCTCTGTTTGTCGCTGGGTTAGCCAGCAATATTGGTCTAGTCACGGTATGTTTGGCTACGCTACGTTTGCGTATGTTGGGTTTGGTCATGTTGGGCCAGTGTACGTTCCACTTCTGTGTAATACAATGCAATGCGTTGGATGTCTGCGCTCTGCTGTCCTCTAGTGTATTCTGCTTTGCTCTGGGAGGCTAGCAATAGTGTTCTCGGCACGTTGGGCTGAGCTGTGCCGCGTTTTATGTTCCGTTTGGAGAGGTTAGGATAAGA
>NW_016982034.1:0-896 GCF_001483705.2 Eufriesea mexicana | reverse complement strand
CGAAACTAACCAAACCAAACTTAACCCAACTTATCCTATCCAAACGTAACCCAAACCGACATAACCTGTCCGAACGGAGCATAACTGAGCTTAACCTGCCGCTACCACCATTGCTGGGCTCCCCTGGGCCAAGCAGGATCTAGTAGAGAACAGTGGAACACAGGAAGCCACCATTTAGCATAGAATAGCACAAAATCGTGCATAAGCTAATATAACCTCTCCTAACCTAACCTAACCGAACGTAGAAAAACTAAGCGTAACGTGCCGAGCCCACCATTGCTGGCATCCCCAGAGTCAAGCAGAACATATTGTATCACAGCAGAGAGCGGAAATGCTCCAAAAGCAGTGTACAGCACCAAAGTCAAAGCCACCCTATCCAAGCATAACGTAACAGAACCGAAGCGTACGTAGAATAACAAATCCTTAAGATCCTGCACGACTATTGCTGACACCCCGGAGAAAAGCAGAACATATTAGCGCACAGTTGTAGAGCGCAGATATCCACGGAATATCTGTGTATAGCATAAAAGTCAAAGCCATCGTGCCCAAACCTAACCTAACCTAGCATAATCGAACGTAACACATCTCAGCTTATCGTGCAACGGGCACGATTGCTAGCCACCACAGAGTCCAGCAGAATATCATGGGGCAATGGAGAGGGCAGTCATCCACCGAATAGCAGTGTGCAGCGCAGAAGTCAGAATTATTCTATCACAGCCCAACGAAACGTAACATGGTCAAACGGGGCCTAGCCCGACCTAACGTGCCTAAACCAATATTCCTGTCATCCCCATCGCGAAGCAGAACATATTAGAGGAGAGAAGAGAGCAGGGGCCCATATAATGTCAGTGTGTATCAGAAAACTCAAAGATAACCCAACATAACTCAGAAGAACA
>NW_016982033.1:0-842 GCF_001483705.2 Eufriesea mexicana | reverse complement strand
TGGTATAGGCATTGCAATGCTATAGAATCTTACTGGGAACTTCAATTTAATTGACATTTTTGGTTATATCGTAGTGAGCTATCCTCCTTGCTTAAGTTAGGAGGAAACATCCTTTTGGAGTGCTATATCCATTGCAATGTTATAGAATCTACCAGGAAAATTCAATTTTATTGACATTTTCGGCTAATATCGTAGTGAGCTATCTTCCTTGCATAAATGAGGAAGAAAGTACTTTCTGGAGTGCTATAGCCATAGCAATGCTGTAGAAACTGGCTGGAAAATTCAATTTGATTGACATTTTCGACTAACAACGTGGTGAGTTAAATTTCTCGCATAAATTAGGAGGAAATATTCTTTTGGCGTGCTATAGGCATTGCAATGCTATGGAATCATCCTGGAAATATCAATTTTATTGACATTATTTCGACTAATATCGTGGTGAGCTACCCTTCTTCATAAATAAGGGGCAAGGAACCATTTGGAGTGCTATAGCCATTGCAGTGCTGCAGAATCTGCCTGGAAAATTCAATTTTATTGACATCTTCGACTAATATCCTGGTGAGATAACTTTCTCGCATAAATAAGGAGGGAAGACTCTATTGGCGCGGTATAGGCATTGCAATGCTATAGAATCCTCCTGGGAAATTCAATTTTATTGACATTTTTGGCTAATAACGTGGAGAGCTAACTTTCTTGCATAAATAAGGAGGAAAGGTTCTATTGGCGTGCTACAGCCATAGCAACGCTCTGGTATCTGACTGGAAAATTCAATTTTGTTCACAGTTACGACTAATATCGTGGTGAGCTATCTTTTTTGCATAAATAAGGAGGGTAGATTATAT
>NW_016982032.1:269-524 GCF_001483705.2 Eufriesea mexicana | reverse complement strand
GCAGGATGGCAGTGTATAGCTCAAAATTGATAACTATCCTCCGCTAACCTAACCAATCGTAACACACACAAACGTAACCTAACTCACCCAAACGTGAAGCGACCACTGTTGCCGACCCCCACATAGCCAAGCAGTATAAACTAGGGCAGAGTAGGGCGCTGAAACCCACCGAAAAACAGTGTACACAGTGAAAGTCAAAGCCATCAAGGCCCAACACAAACTAACGTATCCTAACCAAACGTTGCCTATCACAAC
>NW_016982032.1:0-236 GCF_001483705.2 Eufriesea mexicana | reverse complement strand
GAGCATAGCATATTAGAGCGCAGAAGGGCGCAGAAATGCACCGAGTAGCAGTGTAGAGCACAGAAGTCAAAGCCAACCTATCCTACCATAACCAAACATAACATAACGAAACGTAGCATAACCCAACCTAACGAGCCAAGACCGCAATTACTGTCATAGCAGAGACGAGGAGGTTATATTAGGGCAACGTAGATCGTGGAAATCCACCGAATGGCAGTGTATAGCACAAAAGTCAA
>NW_016982031.1:0-292 GCF_001483705.2 Eufriesea mexicana | reverse complement strand
ATTGTCGTTTCGGTGCCTCAAGTTAAGATAGGATACGTTCCGTTATGTTACTTTGGCCAAGGTAGGGTTGGATAGCTTCGACTTTTCTGTTGTACACTACCGTTCTATGGACTTCTGCGCACTGCTCTCCTCTAAAACGATCTGCCTGGCGCTTGTGAAGCCGGCAATAGTGCTCTCGGCACGTTAGGTTGACCTATGTTACGTACGGTAGGGTTACGTTTGGATAGGGTGGGATAGTGTCACTTTGACGATAGGTTATGTTTGGTTGCGTTCGGTTATACCAGGTTTGGAT
>NW_016982030.1:0-422 GCF_001483705.2 Eufriesea mexicana | reverse complement strand
CAGAGGCTACAGCACGCCAATAGAATCCTTCCTCCTTATTTATGCAAGAAAGTAAGCTCACCATGATATTATTCGAATATGTCAATAAAACTGGATTTCCGAGCCAGATGCTATAGCATTGCAATCGCTATAGCACGCCTAGAGAATCTTTCCGCCTTATTTATCGAAGAAAGTTAGCTAACCACGATATTAGATGAAAATATCAACAATATTGATTTTTCAAGGCAGATTATACAGCACTGCAATGCCTATAACGTGCCAATGGAATCTTTTCTCCTTATTTATGCAAGGATGTCAGCTCAACAAGTTATTAGTCGAAAATGTCCATAAAATTGTACATTCCAGCCAGAATCTATAGCATTGCAATGGTTATAGCACGCCAATAGATTCTTACCTCATTATTTATGCAAGAAAGTCAGCTC
>NW_016982029.1:0-1013 GCF_001483705.2 Eufriesea mexicana | reverse complement strand
CGTACCATGACTAAACCTAATGTGCCGAGACCACTATTACTGGCATCCCCAGAGCCTGTCAGAGCATTCTGGATCGCCTTAGAGCGCAGATGCCCACCGCATTCCAGTATGCAGATCAGTATGCAGTACTGAAGTCAATGGTACCCTGACCGAACGCAGAAAAGCCGAACATAACAGAGCGTAACCCAACTCAACCTAACGCGCCGCGGCCAACATTTCTGGTCTCCATTTGAGTAAAGCATAGCATAATTCATCACACTGGTGCGCAGGAATCCGCCGAAAAGCTGTGTGTAGCATAAAAGTCGAAGATATCCGGGGCTAACCTAACCAAACGTAGCATAGGAAAAAGTAACCTAACTGCACCTAACCGCCCAACAACGCTATTTCTGACCTCCGCAGAGCCAAGCAGGATATACTAGAGAACAGCAGATCACCGAAATCCGGTGCGTTGCATTGAAAAACACAAGAGTCAAAGGCAACATAACCTAGCCTGTCCTAACCTAACCCAACTAAACGTACCCTAACTCAGCGTATGGAGACGAGCCCGCCATTGCTGTCCTTCGCAGAGCCAAGCTGAACATATCAGGCTGCACTGGAGCGCAGCAATCCACCGAATGGAAGTGCTTAGCACAAGAGTCTTAGGTACACTATCCTAACATATCCAAACGTAATAAAACCGAGCGTAACACAACTTCACCTAGCGTGCAGGGACCACTGTTACTGGAATCCCCAGAGCCGAGCAGAATGCAATAGAGCACAGTAGAGCGAGGCAGGTCACCGGATGTCAGCGAAAAGCAAAAATGTCAAAGACACCCTAACCCTACATTTCCTAACCTCTCCTAGCCAAACGTAGGCTAACTTATCTCAACGGGCCGAGGCCACTACTCCTGGCATTCCCAGAGACAAGCGGAGCGAATTAGGGCACAGTAGAGCGCAGAAATCCACCGAAAAGCAGTTCATAGCGCAAAGGGCAATGCCCACCTTCGCTACCCTAACGAAACGTAACAAAAAGA
>NW_016982028.1:0-1018 GCF_001483705.2 Eufriesea mexicana | reverse complement strand
GTATATACTGCTGTTCCGTGGATTTCTGCGCTCTACTGTGCTCTACTATGCCCTGCTTGCCTCCGGCGAGGCCAGAAATATTGGTCGCTGCCTGTTACGTTAAGATATGTTACGTTTGGGAATGTGCCGATTGGTGAGTTTAGGGGAGGGTAGCTTTGATCTTTACGCAATGCGCTCCTACTCGGCGGATTGCTGCGCTCTACAGTGCTCTAATATTCTCCGCTTGACGCTCGGGAGGCCAGCAATGGTAGTCTCAGCACGTTATGCTGAGCTGGCTACGATTGACTGGGTTAGGTTAGGAAAGGTTGGATTAGGGTCTCTTCGACTTTTGTGCTGTACACTGCCAATCGATGGATTTCTGCGCTCTACATTCTTCTACTATTCTCTGCTCGGCTCTGGGAGGCGCGCAATTTTGGTCGTGGCACGTCAGGTAGTGTTAGGGTACGTTTGGTTGTGTTAGGTAAGGCTGAGTTTTGCGAGGGTAGCTACGACTTTCGTGCCTTACATCGTCTTTCGGTGGATTCCTGTGATCTACTGTGCCCTGCAACATTCTGCGCGGCCCTGGGGATGCCAGGTGGAGTGATCGCGGCAAGTCGTGTTGTGTCATGCTGCATTCGGTTAGGTTAGATTAGGTCACGTTTGGTCAGGACATCTTCGGCTTTTGTGCTCTTCACTGCACTGCTGTGGACTTCTGCGGTCTACTGTGCTCTAGTATACCCGGATTGGCTCTAGCGGGGCTAGCTATGGTGTCCTCGGCACGGTAGTTTGAGTTATGTTACGTTCGATTATGCTACGTTTGGTTAGGTTAGGATAGAGTATATTAGACTTTTGCGCAATACGCTGTCATTCGGTGGACTTTTGCCATCTACTGTGCTGTAGTGTGCCCCCTTTGTCTCTGGGGTTGCCAGCAAAGGTGGTCACGGTACGTGATTTTGAAATAGGTATTATTCGTTACGTTAGGTTAGGAAGGTTTGGTCAGGATTTCTTCTACCTTTGCGCTGTACACTGCTGTACGGTC
>NW_016982027.1:0-1407 GCF_001483705.2 Eufriesea mexicana | reverse complement strand
TAAACAAACGAAACCTAAGCAAGCTTAACGTGCTGCGGCGGCAATGTTTGGAATTCGCACGGCCAAGCAGGGAATATTAGATCACAGTAGACAGCAGAAACCCGCCGAGTGGCAGCGTACAGCGCCGAGGCCTAAGCTACCCTAGCCTAACCTAACAAACCATAAAAAAGCCAAACTCAACCTAACACAACGTAACGTGCCCAGGCCACTATCGCTGATAACCATAAGTCAAAGCAGAATACACTAGATCACAGTCGAGCGCAGAAATCCGACGCACTGAAGTGAGAAGCGCAAATGTCAAATATATCCTAACCTAACCAGACGTAGCCTAACGGAACCAAATCTTGTATAGCTCAACCTGACGAGCCGAGACCTCGTTTTCTGGCCTCCCCAGCGCCAAGCAGAGCATCTTAGAGCACAGTAGAACGCAGTAATCCACCGAGTAGCAGTGTATGGCACAAAAGTAAAAGATATCCTATCCTAACCTGAACAAACGTAACGTAACCAAACGTAACCTAACCTACCCTGACCATCCGATACCACTACTGCTGCCCTAGAGCCGAGCAGCACATATTTGGGCAATGCAGAGCGCAGGTGACCACCGAATAGCGGTGTGTGGCTCAGAAGACAAAGGTACCCTTACCTAATCAGACCCAACCTAACCTATCCAAACGTAGTACATCTCAACCTTACGCACCGAGAACAGTATTACTGGCCTCCCCATTGTTGAACAGAGTATTGTAGTGCAACATAGGGCGTAGAAATCCTCCGAGGGTTATTGCATGGCACAAAAGTCAAAGCTATCCTTTCCTAACCTAACCAACCGTAACATTACCGAACGTTGCACAACACAACCCAACGTTCAGAGACCTCCGTTGCTGGCCACCCCAGAGCCAAGATGAACGTACCAGAGCACTGTAAATTGGTGGAATCCGCAGTGTAGCAGCGTATAGCACAAAAGTCTAGGCTGTCCCACTAACCTAGACAAACGTAGCATAACGAAACGTAGTCTAGCTCAATCTATCGTGCAGAGACCACTATTGCTGCCCCACACCCCAGAGACAAGCGGAACATACCAGTGCACAGTAGAGCGCGGAAATGCAGTGAACAGCAGTGCATAGCACAAAAGTAAAAGCTATTCTATCCAAATTTAGCCTAACCTAAACTGACCGTACGTAAACCAACTCAACATAACGCGCCGAGGACACTATTTCTGGCATTCCCGGTGCCAAGCTGGACATACTAGGGCACTCTAGAACGCAGAAGTCCACCGAATAGCAGTGTATAGCACCAAGGCCAAAGCTATCACGACCAAAGCTATCGCGACAAAGCCTAACCAAATGCAACATAACACAAACTAACGCGCCGCTGTCACAATTTCTGGCACATCAGAGCAACGAAGAGCAT
>NW_016982026.1:0-508 GCF_001483705.2 Eufriesea mexicana | reverse complement strand
CTCAGTGCCGTTACGGCAATTGCAACTATCTCGAGCAGTAACAGATGTGCCTTTCGTCATTCTTGTGTAACAATACCATCTGCATCATCATCGATCAGGCTTTTAGACAGCTACAGTGGACTGTTTGATGTACAGTGTACCGTACTCTCAATTGTAAATTTCTGTAGGCGTAAACGTTTAATACGCTGCTTATTCCAGAATTACTGTCAAATTTAAGTTATCAGTGAACCGTAAGTTCACAATACTCAACTGGTGGATGTACCAACTACCGTACTGGGAATTGAAAATACATATAAGCATAACTCATGTATGCCTTGAAAATACTAGAGCTGCAGTGGAATTTACATCATCACTGAAGAAATTACTATAACGGCAAGAGTACTGGGATTATGGCTGTACTTATTACTGCGTTGCCAGTTTTTAATAACTAGAGCGGTAATGTATCTGCCGTTAGTTATTCAATAACTGCTATAAGCTCTACATCGTCAATAAAGGTATTTATTCAACG
>NW_016982025.1:0-557 GCF_001483705.2 Eufriesea mexicana | reverse complement strand
ATTCAATCTTACATCCATACCATTATACATACATACATCCATACATGCATAAATCCATACATGTATACATCCATAAATCCATCCATCCATACATCCATCCGCCCATCCATCCATGCATAAATACACACATCAACACACAGATCCCTAAATACACGCATACATTCATCCATACATACATCCATACATACATTCTTACATACATCCTTACATACATCCATGCTAACATTCATACATACATCCATACAAACATCCACCCAACCATACGTCCACCGATCCATCCATCCTTCCACGCATCCATGCACACATCAATACCCAGATCCATACATACACGCATACATCCATCCATAAATACATCCAAACATACATCCATACATCCATACACAATCCCATACACTCACCCATACATACATGCATAGACACATCCGCACATACATCCATACATACATCCATACATCCGTACATATATACATCCATACATACATACATCCATCCAACCATACCTCCATCCATCCATACATCCATACATCCACCATCCATATATCCATAAATCCTTTGAT
>NW_016982024.1:0-578 GCF_001483705.2 Eufriesea mexicana | reverse complement strand
ACGTTAGTTCTATTTATGCTGCGTTGTGCTATGCCAGGTTTGGTTATGTTTGGTTAGGATAGCATTGACTTTTGTGCTATACGCTGCTATACGGACGATTTCAGCGTTCTTTCTACATTGCTCGGCTATACTCCGCTTAGCTCTCGTGAAGCCAGCAATAGCGGTTGTGGCACGTCAGTTTGGGTTCCCTTACGTCCGCTTTTGTTGCGTTTGGTTAGGTTAGGATATGATAGCTTTAACTTTTGTGCTGCACACTGCTATTCCGTGAATATCCGCGCTCCTCTGCGATTTAATCTTCCCTGCTTTGATCTGGGAATGCCGGAAATTGTGGCCGAGCTGCATTTTGATGTGTTAGGTTACGTTCGGTTAGGTTGGGTATGTTTGGGTTAGGCTCGGATAGCTCCGGATTTTGTGCTATACACTGCCATTCTATGGATTTCTGCTGTCTACTCCCATCTAATATGCTCTTCTTGGTGATGCGGAGGCCAGCAATGTTTTACCAGTCACGTTATGTATAGTTAGGTTACGTTTGGTTAAGTTAGGTTAGGATATCTTTGACTTTTGTGCAATATACTCCA
>NW_016982023.1:0-572 GCF_001483705.2 Eufriesea mexicana | reverse complement strand
TTAGGATTTCCTCGACCTTTCGCTGTGCACTTTTTCTCGGTGGATTTCAGCGCTCTGCTGTGCTGTAGTATATTCTGATTGGCTCTGGGGAGGACTGAAATAGTGTTCGCTCTTCGTTACGTAGAATTACGCTACGTTTGAATTGTTTCGGTTAGGCCAGCTTAGGTCAGGATATGTCTGACTTCTGTGCTATCCACTGCAATAGGGTTGATATCTGCGCACTACTGTGCAATACCAACATCTGCTCTTCCCTGTGGAGGACAGCAATAGTGTTCCAGTCATGATTGGTTGAGTTGCGTTACCTTCTGATGCGTGTCGTTAGGCTAGGTTAGGATAGGCTTGGCTACCTTGACTTTTGCGCTTTGCACTGCTATCCGGTGGATTTCGGCGCTATAATGTGCTCCAACATGCTCTTGTTCCCTCTTGGGACTCCAGCAATATTTGTCTCGTCACGCTATGTCGAGTTACACTTCTTTTCGATAGGTTAGGATGGGTCAAGATAGGTTATCATATCTTTCACTTTTGTGCTATGCGCTGCAATGCGATTGGTTTCTGCGCTCTTCTGTCCTCTA
>NW_016982022.1:0-764 GCF_001483705.2 Eufriesea mexicana | reverse complement strand
TTAGGCGATCTATCCACCAAGCTATAACGGATTATAGATTTTGAATAGACCTATTCTCTGGCATGTAGATGAATGTACTTGCCATTGAATTGAAGGCGCTATGCGATCTACTCACCAAGCTATAACGGATTATAGATATTGAATAGGCCTATTCTCTGGCAAGTAGGTGACTGTACTTGCCATTGGTTGAAGGCGTTAGGCGACCTATTCACCAAGCTATACCAGATTACAGAATTTGAATAGGCATATTTTCTGGCAAGTAGATGTCTGTACATGCCATTGAATTGAAATCGATAGGCGATCTATTCACCAAGCGATACCGGATTATCGATTTTGAATAGACCTATTCTCTGGCAAGTAGATGACGCTACTTGCCATTGGATTGAAGGCGTTAGGCGATCTATTCACCAAGATATAACAGATTACCTATTCCCAGGCAAGTAGATGGCAGTACTTCCCATTGGTTGAAGGCGTTAGGCGACCTATTCACCAAGCTATGCCAGATTACAGATTTTGAATAAGCCAATTCTCTGGCATGTAAATGGCTGTACTTGCCATCGGATTGAAGGCGATAGACGATCTGTTCATCAATCTATAACAGGTTATAGGTTCTGAATAGACCTATTCTCTGGCAACTAGGTGGATGTACTTGCCATTGGATTGAAGGCGTTAGGCGAACTATTCCCCAAGCTATAGCTGACTATAGATTTTCAATATACCTATTGTCTGGCAAGTAGATGGCTGTACTTGCCATTGGATGGAAG
>NW_016982021.1:0-303 GCF_001483705.2 Eufriesea mexicana | reverse complement strand
ATGCAAAAAAGTTACCTCACCACGATATTAGAAGAAAATGTTAATAAAATAGGATTTTCCATCCAGATTATGTATCATTGCAATGGCTACAGCACGCCAGTAGGATCTTTCCTCCTCATTTATATAAGAAAGTTAGCTCACCCCGATATTAGCCGAAAATGTGTATATAATTATATTTTCCAGCCAGATACTATGGCATTGCAACGGATATAGCACTCCAACGGAATTTTTTCTCCTTAATTATGCAAGGAGGTTACCTCACCACGATATTATGCGAAAATGCCAATAAAATTGAATTTTCCA
>NW_016982020.1:0-636 GCF_001483705.2 Eufriesea mexicana | reverse complement strand
CATATCCATACATACATCCATCCATTCATCCACACATACATCCATACATGCATCCATACGTACATCCATACATACATCCATACAACCACCCATCCCTGCGCCAATCCATCCATACATTCATACATACATCCATGCATACATCCATACATACACCTATACATACATCCATACATACATATAACGATTCATACATCCATACGTACATCCATTAATCGATCCATACATACATCCCTAAATACATACACCCATCCATCGATATATCCAAACATTCATCCATCCATCCACACATCCATACATCCATCCACGGGTACATCCATCCAGCCATGTGTCCATCCACCCATCCATCCACCCATCCAAAAATCCATACATCCATCCATAAATATATCCGTACATACATCCGCACGCACATCCATAAATATATCCATACAACCATACATACGTTCATCCATACTCACAACCGTACGTCCATCCATCCATACATACATCCATACATACATACACACATACATGCATGCATCCATTCATATCTCCACCCATGCATCCATACATACATACATAGATACACCCATACATACATCCATACATCCATCCACAATCCCATCCATTCATCCTGATACCCAACCATGCATCCATCCA
>NW_016982019.1:0-599 GCF_001483705.2 Eufriesea mexicana | reverse complement strand
TCCACCGCATTGCTTGCTGGTTATTGCACGAAGGTTGAAGATATCCTAACATAGCCTGACATTGTCTAGCCTAACCAAACGTAGCCTTACTCAACGTAACGTAACGAGACCGCATTTGTTAGTTTCTCAACATATAAGCAGAACCTACTGGAATACAGTAGAGCGCATAAATGCCCCGAATAGCAGTGCGTAGCAAAGAAGGCAAAGCTACCCTGTCCCAGCGTTACTAACCGTGACATAACCAAACGTAAACTTCTTCAACCTAACGTGGCGAGATCACTATTGCTGGCATCCCCAGAGCCAAGCAGAAAATATTGGGCGCAGTAGAGAGCAGAAATCCGCCGGATAGCATCGTATAGCACAAAAGTCAAAGCTATCCTATCCTAACATAACTAATAGCAACAAAACCAAACGTAACATACCTCAACATATCGTGCCGAGACCACCATTGCTGGTTTCCTCAGGGCCAAGCGGAATATACAACAGCACGGCGGTGCGCAGAAGTCCACGGCAATGCAGTATGTAGCACTAAAGTAAAACGTATCCTGGCCTAACCTGACCAATCCAATCTTATCCGAACGTAGTGTAACTCAAAACAA
>NW_016982018.1:0-1378 GCF_001483705.2 Eufriesea mexicana | reverse complement strand
CAGCCGGGAACACTATTGCTGGCATATCCAGAGCCTAGCACAGCGACAACCTAGCCGTACCCGACATAACCTAAAACATCCTAACACAAAGCAAGCCAGCCTAAGGCGCCGTGACCACTTTTGCGGTATTTCAGGGAGCCAAGCTGCACATATCAGGCCCCAGTGGGATGCAGAAATCCATCGAATATCAGTGTAAAGCACAGAAGTCATAGATATGCTAACCGAACCTATCCTGACATAACTAAACCTTCCCCAACCTGTCTTAACCTAAACCACCCAAACGTAGACTATTTCAGCAACAGGAGCCAAGACCACTGTTCCAGGCTTCCCCTGATACAATCTGAGTATACTAGAGCTGAGTAGAACGCAGAAATGCAACGCATTGGTGTGCAAAGCAAAAAAATTGTAGATGTGCTTACCTGACCTGACCCAACCTATCCTAACCGAACATAGCCTAACTCAACATAACGCGCCGAGGCCACTATTGCGGTCCTTCCCAGGGTCAAGCTAAGCATATCGGATAACAGTGGAGCTCAGGAATCCACCGAATAGCAGTATATAGCACAGAAGTCAAAGCTATCCTGTCCTAACCTAGCCAATCGTAGCATAGCAGAACGTAACCTAACTCCACCTAAGCGCCGTACACCATTCTATATGACCTCCTCAGAGACAAGCAGAATAAACTGGAGCGCAGTAGATCACAGATATCCGCGTCGTTGCAGTGTAAATCCCAAACTAAAGTTAACATAGCGTAACATGACCTAACCTAAACCATCCAAACCAGAGCAACCCAGAATAGGGTGCCGATAACACTATTGCGGCCCTTCCCAGAGCCAAACAAAACTTACCTGAACACAGTAGAGCGCAGAAATCCACCTAATAGCAGTGCATAGCGAAAACGTCTTAGCTATCCTTGTCTAACCCGACCGGAAATAACACAAGGAAATGTAACCTAAACCGACATAACGAGACTGGATCGTCTACTGCAGACTTCCACATAGCCAACCAGAATATACTAGACCGCAGTAGAGCGGAGAAATCCGCCGCATTGCAGTGTAAATCACAAGAGTCGAAGATATCATAACCCAACCAAACATAACCTAACCTAGCCGAACGAAGCATGCCACAACCCAACGTGCCGTAACGTGCCGACGCCACCATTGCTGGCCTCCTCGGTACCAAGCGGAGCAAATTACATCACGGTAGAGCGCAGAAATCAACCGAAAAGCAGTGTACGGCACAAAAATCAGAGCCACCCTTTCCAAACCTAACCAACCGTGACATAAGCGGACGTAACGTAAACCAATCCTACGTACCACGACCGCTGTTGCTAGCATCGCGAAGGCTAAGCAGATTTTGGTGGAGCAATTTAGAACGC
>NW_016982017.1:0-524 GCF_001483705.2 Eufriesea mexicana | reverse complement strand
GCTACCCATACCTGACAAACAAACGTAACCTATCCAAACGTGACATAACACGCACTAACATGCCGCGGCATTTTTTTCTGGCTTCCACAGAGCAAACTAAAGCACATAAGGTCAGAGTAGATCACATAAGTCCACCGAGTTCCAGGGTGTGGCACAAAAGTCTATGATATGGTGCCCTAACCTTACCAAATGTTACATAACCAAATGCAACGCGACACAACCTGTGGTGCCACGACCACTACTGATGGCCTCACGAGAGTCAAGCTGTGTGCAGCATTGCAATATCGGACGCTGAAATCAACCTACTGGGAGTGTATAGCGAAAAAATCAAAGGTATCCCAACCAAACATAGCCAAACCTAGACAAAACGAACTGAATATAGCCCAAACTAACTTGCCGCGACCACAGTTCACGGAGCCCCAGACTCAAGCAGATTGTGTCAGCGCACATTAGAGCGCAGGTGTCCACAGAATAGCAGTGTGTAGAACTACAGTCAAAGCTACCCAGACCTAACGCAACGTAAT
>NW_016982016.1:0-878 GCF_001483705.2 Eufriesea mexicana | reverse complement strand
ACCGAATAGCAGTGTATAGAGCAAAAGACAAAGCTATCATATTCTAACATATCCAAACGTAATTTAACCAAGCGCAACGAAACCTATCCTAACCTGCCGGGACCACTATTGCTGGGCACCATGGAGACAAACAGTATATGCTAGAGCACAGCAGAGCGCATACATCCACCAAATAGCAGTGTATAGCACAAAAGTCAAGGATATCCCAAACTAACACGACCTAACCTAACCAAACCTGACGTGGAATAACTAAACCTAAGGAGCCGAGACCTCTATTGCTGGCCTGCCCAGAGCCAATCGGAACATATTAGAGCACAGCAGAGAGCAGAAGTCCACCGCATTGAGGTGTGTGTTTCAAAAGTCGAAGCGATCCCATCGTAACCTAACCAAACGGAAGCTGACCGAACACAGCCTAACTCAGCCTAACGTGCCGATGCCACTGTTTCTGGACTCCACAGTTCCAAGCAGAGCAGATTAGAGTAGATCGCAGGAATCCACGGAATGCCCGCGTATAGCACAAAAGTCAAAGCTATCCTGTCGTAACGTGACCAAACGTAACACAACCAAACGCAACATAACTGGGACAAACCTGCCGAGACCAATACTTCTGGCCTACCCAGGGTCAAGTAGAATATAGTAGAGCACAATAGAGCGCAGAAATCCACCGAATAGCAGTGTATGTCGCAAAAGCCATAGCTACACTGTACTAACCTAACCAATCGCAACAGTGCCAAACGTAACCAAACTCTACCGAACGTGCCGCGACCAGTATTGCTGGCTTCCACAGGGCCAAGCTGAACAGAGTAGAGCGCAGTAGATGGCAGGAATCCACCGAAGAAAGACGAAGTCACCGCTATCTTAACACAGGCAAACGTAAC
>NW_016982015.1:0-551 GCF_001483705.2 Eufriesea mexicana | reverse complement strand
CTAACCAGACCGAACCTAGCATAACCAAACGTGGAGTAACTAAATCTGACCAGACGAGACCACACTTTCTGGCCTACCCTATGCCAAGCAGATCATACTGGAACACAGTAGAGCGCAGTAGTCCACCGAATATCAGTGTACAGCACAACAGTCATAGTCATCCTCTCGTAACCTAACCAATCGTAGCATTACCAAACGCAACCAAGCTCAACCTAGCGTGCCGCCACCTAAATTGCTGGCCTCCCTAGGGACAAGCAGTTTCCTATCAGAGCAGCGCAGAGGGCAGATATCGGCAGAATAGCATTGCTTAGCACAAAAGTGGAAGCTACCCAAATCAAACCTAACCTAGCATTGTCAAGCCAAGCGTAACATAACTCAAACTAGTGTGTCGGGACCACTATTGCTGGCCGCCAGGGGTCGAGCAGAGTACAGTAGTGCAGTGTAGAGCGCAGCAGTCCGCCGAATAGCAGTGTGTAGCACAAAAGTTGAAGCTACCCTATCCCAACATAAGCTAACATAACCTAATCAAGCTTAACCTAACCTCACCTAAC
>NW_016982014.1:0-515 GCF_001483705.2 Eufriesea mexicana | reverse complement strand
CGTACATCCATCCATCCAAGCATCCACCCATCCATACATTCATCGATCCATACATCCCTCCATCCATACATCCATCCACCAATACATCCACCCATCCATGCAACCAAATACGCATCAATACACAGATCCAAACATACACGCATACATTCACCTTACATCCACACATACGTTCATACATCCAGCCATACATACAACCGTACATTCGCCCTTCCATACACGCAATCATACACCCATCCATCCTTCTAACCATCCATAAATCCATCTATCCATACATCCATACATTCATACATCCTAACATATATACATCCATACATACATACATCCGTAGATCCGTCCATCCATACCTCTATCCATCCATACATCCATCTATCGATACAGCCATCCGTCCATACATCCACCCATCCATACATCGATCGTTCCATACATACATCCATCCATACATGTACCAAACCATCCATCCATTCATCCAGACATACATACATACATCAATACATACAACCATTCATCCATACATA
>NW_016982013.1:0-1859 GCF_001483705.2 Eufriesea mexicana | reverse complement strand
TATTTCTGGCCTTGCCAGGGCCAAGCTGAAAATATCAGAGCACAGTTGGTCCCAGAAATCCAAATAATGGCAGACTATACCACTGGAGCAAAGGCTACCCCCTCCTAACTTAACCAATCCTGACATAACCAAACGTAACATAGCACAACCTATCCTGCCGCGACCACTACTGCTGGCCACCCCAGAGCCAAGCTGAAAATATTAAAGCACTGTAGTGAGCAGAAATCCACCTGATAACAGACCATAACACTAAAGTCAAAGCCATCCTCTCCAAACATAGCCGACCGTAACATGCGCAAACGTAACCCAACTCAACCCACGTGCCGCGACCACTATTGCTGGCCTCCCCAGAGCCAAGCAAATCACGATAGTGGCGTGTAGAATGCACAAACCCATAGAATCGCGGTGTATATCGGAAAGGACGAATCTACCCGAACCAACAGGGCATAACCAAACATAGCATAAAAAAACATAACATGCTGAGGCCGCGATTGCTGCCATCCCCAGCATAAAGCATGATATACTGGCGCACAGTAGTGAGCAGATATCCGCCGAATAGCAGTTTACCGCACAAAAGATAAATCTACCCTTACCACACTTAGCCAAGCCCAACCTAACCGAGCGTAATGTGACTGAATCAAACGAGCCGAGTGCACCGTTTTTCGCCTTGCTGGAGCCAAGCTGAAAATATCAGAGCACTGTTGGTCCCAGAAATCCAACTAGTGCCAAACTATAGCACTGAAGCAGAGGCTAATCCCTCCCAACTTGACAAATTCTAACATAAACAAAAGTTACCTAACTCTGGATAACTTGCCGCGAGCACTATTGCTGGCCTCCACAGAGCGAACCAGAACACGCTAGTGGAGAGTAGAACGCAGTAATCCATAGAATAGCAGAGTACATCATAAAAGTCATATCAACCCAAATCAAGAGAGCATATCGGAACATAGACTAACACAACCTAACATGCCGAGGCCGCTATTGCTGCCGTCACCAGAGCCAAGCTGGTCATACTACAGCAGAGTAGATCGCAGAAATCCACCTAATAGCATCGTAGAGCGCAAAAGTTAACGCTACGCTAATGTAGCTTATGCCAACACAACCCAGCCGAACGTAACCTGACACAACGTAACGTGACGAGGCCACCATTGCTGGCCTCCCCAGAGCCAAGCAGGGCACACTAGAGCGCAGTAGACGCGGGAGTGCACCGAATAACAGCATACAGCGCAAATGTTAATACCATCCTGTCCAAACTTATCCTAACCCATCAGAACAGAGCCTAACCCGACCGAACTTAACGTTTCGTGACCACAATTGCTGGCATTCCCAGAGTCAAGCTGGAAATATTAATGCACTGCAGGGCGCCGAAATCCACCTAACAGCAGAATGCGGCACTAAAGACGACGCTATCCACTCCTAACCTAACCAACCTTAACATAACGTCACGTAACCTAGCTTAATCTAACGGGCTGCGACCACCATTTCTGGCCTCCCCAGAGACAAGCGGAACACGTTAGTGGAGAGTAGGACGCAGAAATCCATATAATCGCTGTGTATATCGGAAAAGTCAAAGCTACCCACGCCTAACCCAAACCAACGGAACATAGCCAAACATAGCCTGAATCACCCTAACGTACCGACACCGCTACTGTTGCCCTCCCCAGAGCCAAGCTGGGTCTTCCAGACCACCGTAGAGCGCAGAAATCCGCAGAATAGCAGTGTTCAGCACAAAAGTTAAAGCCACCCGAACCAAACTTAGCCCGACCCAACCTGACCGAACGTAACCTGTCTCATCACAACGAGCCGAGACCACTATTACTGGCCCTGCCAGAGACAAACTGAATATATTAGAGCGCTGT
>NW_016982012.1:0-711 GCF_001483705.2 Eufriesea mexicana | reverse complement strand
CAATGGTCGATGCTACCGTGCCCTAACGTAACCAAACGTAACATAACCGAACGTAGCGTAACTCAACCTAACGTACCGGGACGACTACAGCTTGCCTCCCCAGGGATAAGCTGGATGTGCTAGAGCACAGCGGAAGTTAGAAATCCACCGAAAAACATTGTATACCGCGTAAGCAAGAGCTAAACCATACCTAACCCATGCTGACGTAACCTATCCAAACGTAGCCTAACTCAAACTCACGTGCCGAGACCACTACTGCCGGCATCCCCATAGTCGAGCAGAGTATAGTGTAGCAATGTAGAGCTCAGAAATCCACCAGATAGCAGTGTATAGCACAAAAGTCAATGCTATCCTATCCTAACTTATCCGAACGTACCCGTACCAAACTTAGCCTAACCCAACCTAACATGCCGAGAACACCATTACTGTCCTCCCCAGAGCCGAGCAGATTATAGCAAGGCAATGTTGATCTTCGAAATGCTCAGAATAACAGTGTATAACAAAATAGTCAACGTTGTGCTATTCTAACCTATCTAAACGCAATATAACCAAACGTAACCCCCCTTAACATAACGTGCCGAGACCACAATTGCTGGCCACCCCAGAGACAAGATGAATATACCACAGCACAGCAGTACGCGGTAAGCTACCGCATTGAATTGTATAGCATAAGGGTCAGAGATATCCTAAACTAACCTATCCCAACCAAAC
>NW_016982011.1:251-527 GCF_001483705.2 Eufriesea mexicana | reverse complement strand
ACTTCCTTGCATAAGTAAGGAGGAAAGATCCTTTTGACGTGCTATAGCCATTGCAATGCTGCTCAATCGGGCTGGAAAGTTCAATTTTATTGTCATTTTGGACTAATATCGTGGTGAGTTAACCTTCTTGCATAAATAAGGAGGAAGATCCTTCTGGAGTGCTATAGCCATTGCAATGCAGTAGAATCTGTTTGGAAAGTTCAATTTTATTGACATTTTCGACTAATGTGGTGAGCTAACATTCTTGCATAAACAAGGAGGAAAGATTATATTGGC
>NW_016982011.1:0-235 GCF_001483705.2 Eufriesea mexicana | reverse complement strand
ATAGCCATTGCAATGCTGCAGAATCTGGCTGGAAAGTTCAATTTTATTGACATTTTCGACTAATATCGTGGTGAGCTAGCTTCCTGGCATAAGTATGGAGGGACGATAATTTTGGCGTGATATAGCCATTGCAATGCTGTAGAATCTGGCCCGAAAGTTCAGTTTTATTGAAATTTGCGACTTATGTGGTGAGCTAACGTTCTTGCATAGACATGGAGGAAAGATTATATTGGCA
>NW_016982010.1:0-271 GCF_001483705.2 Eufriesea mexicana | reverse complement strand
CAAAACCGACCATATTAGAAAGCAGCTGAGAGACGAAATCCACGGAATATTAGTGTATAGCGCCAAAGTCAAAGCTATCCTATCCTAACCTAACCAAGCGTGACACAAACAAACGGAGCATAACTCAACATAACTAGGCGAGTTAGCTATTGCTGGCCTCCCCTGAGCCAAGCAGTGCATATTAGAACAGCGTAGAGCGTAGGAATCTACCGGACATCTGCGTACACAATGAAAGCCAGACCTATCCAAACCTAACTCAAGCTGACATAAC
>NW_016982009.1:0-876 GCF_001483705.2 Eufriesea mexicana | reverse complement strand
GCGGCACGATATGTTGAGCCATGCATCGTATGGTTATAATAGGCTAGGCCAGGTTAGGTTAGTGTATCTTCGACTTTTGTGCAATACACTGCTATTCGGAAGATTTCTGCGCTCTACGTCACTCTACTACCTTCTGCCAGGTTCTGGGGAGGCGAGCAATAGTGATGATGGCACGTTAGGTAGAGTTACGTTACGTTTGACTAGGTTAGGTTAGGCTAAGTTTGGTTGCGATATACCTCACTTTCACGCTATACACTTTTAATCGCTGGATTTCTGTGTCCTACTGTGCCCTAGTACATTTTCTTTGGCTCTGGGGAAGCCAGGAATAGTGGCTTCGTCACGTTAGGATGGGTTAGGTTACGTTTGGTTATGTTAGGGTACGATTACCTTGACCTTTGTGCTACACGTTGTTATTCGGTGGATCTCTACTCAACTGTGCTCTAGTTCATCCTTCTTGTCTTTGTGGGGACCTGCAAGTGTGGTTTCGTCATGTTACCTTGAGTTTTGTTACGTTTGGCTAGGTTAGGATAGGGTACTACGCCTTTTGTGGTATACGCCGCTATTCGGTGGGCTTCTGCGCGCTCGTGTGCTATAATGTGCTCGGCTTGGCTCTGGGGTGGCCTGTAATGGTGGTCTCGGCGCGTTAGTTTGAGCAAGGCAACGTCTCGCTGGGCTAGGTTAGAATGGTCGTGTTAGGATATCTACAGATCTTGCGTAGTACATTGCAATGCGGTGGATTTCGGCGCTCTGCTCTGCTGTAGTATATCCTGCTTGGCACTGGGGTGGCCAGCAAGCGAAGTGTCCGCTGGTTAAGTAGAGTTAGACTACGCTTTGTTATGTTACGCTTGGTGAGTTTAGGGCAGGATAGGTTGGACT
>NW_016982008.1:0-537 GCF_001483705.2 Eufriesea mexicana | reverse complement strand
GATGTATGGATCGGTGGACGAATGGATGGATGGGTGAATGGAAGGGTGGAAGTACGGTTGGATATATGTATGGATGGATGGCTGTATGGATGGTTGGATGTATGCATGGATGCATGTATGGATGTTTGTATAGCTGAAGGTATGTATGTATGGATGGATGAATGGAAGGACGTGTGAATGGATGTATGTATGAACGAATGAATCGGTGTATGTATGTATATATGTATTGATGTATGTATGGGTGGATGGATGGTTTGTTGTATGGATGTATGGATCGATGGATGTATGGATGGGTGGATGGATGTATGTGTGGATGTATGTATGGGTGTATGTATTGATGTATGTATGAATGGATTTGTCGCATCGGTGGACGGATGTATGGATGGATATATGTATGGATGGATGGATCTATGGATGCATATATGTTTGGGTGGATAGGTGTATGTGTGCGTGGATTGATGGAAGGATGGCTGCACGGAAGGATGGGTGTGTGGATGGTTTGGAGTATGGATGGACGGATGTACGTATGTATGGATG
>NW_016982007.1:0-1818 GCF_001483705.2 Eufriesea mexicana | reverse complement strand
TCGGCACGTTATGTTGAGATATGTTACGTTCCGTTAGGTTGGGTTCGGCTAAGTTTGGTCAGTGTAGCTTTACCTTTCGTTTTGTACACTGCAATATGGTGGACTTCTGCGCTCTACTGTGCTGTAGCTTGTCCTGCTTGGCTCTGGAACGGGCAGCTATAGAGGTCTCGGCACGTTGGGTTGAGTTAGGCTATGCTTGGTTATGCTCTGTTGGTTTGGGTTTGGTTTGGGTAGTTTCGACTTTTCAGATATACACAGCGAATTTATTGAGTTCTGCGTTCTACTCTCCAATAGTGTGTTCGGCTTGGCTCTGGTAAGATCAGCAAGGGTGGCCGCGGCACGTTAGGTTTAGTTATGTTACGTTCGGTTATGTTACGATGGGTTAGGTTAGGAGAGGATAGCTTTGTCTTTAGAGATATAGTCCGTTTTTAGGTGTATTTCTGTACTCTACGGTGCTCTAATATCTTCAGCTTCGCTATGGGAAGGCCACCAATAATGACCTCGGCACGTTATGTTGAGAAAGGTTACGTTCTGCTTTGGTTGGGTTAGGCTATGTTTTGTCAGGATATTTTCAACTTTTGTGCTGATCACTGCTTTTCGGTGGATGTCTGCGCTCTACTGTGCTCTAGTATGCCCTGCTTTGCTCCGGGGGCAGCAATAGCGGTCACGGCACTTTAAGTTGTGTTAGGATATGTTTGGATATGTTCTGTTTGTTTGGGTTAGGTTTGTGTAGATTTGACTTTTCTGATACGCACTGCATTTCTATAGACTTCTACGTTCTACTCTCCGGTAATGTGTTCTGGATGGATCTGGGGAGTCCAGCGATAGTGGTCGCGGCACGTTCTATTCAGTTAGGTTACGTTTGGGTGTGTTACGATTGGTTAGGCCAGGAGAGGGTAGCTTTGACTCTTGTGCTGTATACTGACATTCGGCGGAATACTGCACTCTAGAGTGCTCTAATGTTTTCGGGTTGGTTCTGGGAAAGAGAGCAAATGTTGTGTCTGCACATTACGTTAAGTTAGACTACGTTTGGTTGGGTTAGGTATAGTGAGGTTATGTTAGGGTATTTTTGACGTTTGTGACTTACATTGCAATACGCCGGATTTCTGCGCTCTACTATGCTTTAGTATATTCTGATTGGCTGTGCGGGGTCAGCAATATTGGTCTAGCGCGTTAGATTGAGTTAGGTTACGTTTTGGTATGCTATGTTTGGTTAGGTTATGCTAGGGTAACTTTTTCTGTTGCGCTGTAAGCTGCTATCCGTCGGATTTCTGCTCATACTGTGATCTGATATGTTCTGCTTTGTTCTAGCCAGGCCAGAAATAGTGGCCTCATCGCAGAAGATTTTGTTAGGTTACGTTTGCTTGGCTTCGGTTTGTTTCGGTGTGGTTAGGCTACCTTTGTCTTCTGCTCTGTACGTTGGAATGAGTTGGGTTTCTGCGCTCTGCTGTGTTCTTGTAGGTTCCACTTGACTCTGGGGAGGACAGCAATAGTGGTTGCGTCACGTTAGGTTGAGTTAGGTTACATTCGCTTATGTCACGATTGGTTAGATTAGGAGGGGCTTGCTTTGACTATTGCGCTATGCACTGCATTTCGGCGGATTCCTGCAATCTGATGTGCCCTAATACTTTTTGCTTATAACTGAGGATTCCAAAAATGGTTGTCTCGACTCGTCAAGCTTTGCTAGTCTAGATTTTGTTAGGTTAGGTTATGTCGCGCCAGGTTATGATATATTCGACTTTTGTGCTATGAGAGGCTATATGGTAGCTCTATGCAATCTACTTTGCCCTAGTGTATTCTGCTTGGCTCAGGGGTTTC
>NW_016982006.1:0-1606 GCF_001483705.2 Eufriesea mexicana | reverse complement strand
TCCTTTCCCAGGTCCGAGCCGAACACATGAGATCACAGTAGAGCGCAGAAATCCGCAGAAAAGGAGTATACAGCACAAAGGTGAAAGGTATCCTCTCCTACACTAACCAAACGTAACGTAACCAAACGTAACATAATTAGAACTAAAGTGCCGAGACCACTATCACTTGCCTCCCTAGAGTAGGGCAGAGTGTAGTAGAGTTATGTAGAGCGTAGAAATCGAGCGAATATCAGTGTAAGCACAAAGGTCGAAGCTTCCCTGCCGTGACCTAGCCAATCGTAGCATAACCAAACGAAACGTAAATCAAACAAACGTGCCGCGACCGCTATTACTGGCCTCGCCAGAGCCAAGCATGACATACTAGTGCACAGTATAGCGCAGATAACCACCGAATAGCAGTATACAGCAAGAAACTAGAAGCTATCCTAACCAAATTTAGCCTAACCCAACCTAACCGAACGCAACATGACTCAACTTAACGTTCCGAGACTACTGTTTCTGCCCCCCAGAGCCAACCTGAAAATTTTAGTGCTCCATACGGCGCTCGAATCCGCATAATAGCGGTCTATCGAACTAAAGCCAAAGCCATTCTCTGCTGACCTATCCAAACGTAGCCTAACTCAACCTGACGTGCCGCGAAGAATATTGCCGGCCACCACATTGTCATGCAGAACACATTAGCGGTGAATGGAACGCAGAAGTACATAGGATAGCAGTGTGTATCAGGAAAATAATAACTACCCAAGCCTAACCCAAACCAACGGAGTATAACCAAACATAGCCCGACTCTAACTAACTTGTCGAGACTGCTATTGCTGCCATCCGCAGAGACAAGCTGGACATACTAGGGTACAGTAGAGCGTAGAAATCCTTCGAAATGCAGGGTACGGCACAAAAGTTGAAGCTTTCCTGAACAATCTCAGCATAACAGGGTATAACCAAAGGTGACTATACAGAACAAACGTGCCGAGATCAATATTGCTGCCCTTTCCAGAGACAAGCTGAAAATTTAGAGCGCTATAGAGCGCAGAAACACAACTAATGGTAGACCACAGCACTGACCCAAAACTATGAACAAAGCTATCACATCATAACATATCAAATCGTAAAGTGACCAAACCTAACCCAACTCAACCTAATATGTCGCAACCACTATTGCTGGCTTCCCCAGAGCCAAGCATAACAAGTTAGGGGAGACTAGAACATAGAAATCTGCAGAAACGCAGTGTATATCAGAGAAGCGGAAGCTTTCCAAGACTATCCCAACCGAACAGAACATAACCAAATACAGCACAAATCAAGCTAGCGTGCCGAGACAGCAATTGCTGCCATCCTGAGTGCCAGGCAGGACGCAATAGAGCACAGTAGAGGGAACAAATCTACCGAATAGCAGTATACTGCTCAAAAGTTGAAGCTATCCTGACCAAACTTTGCCTGACCCAACCTAACCGAACGAAACATGGCTCATCATAACGTGCCGAGTCCGCTATTGCTGGTCTTGCTAGCGCCAAGCTGAAATTATTAGAGCACTGTAGGGCGAAGAAATCCACCTAATCCCAGAATATAGCACTAAAGTCAATGCTATACTCTCTTAAAGTAGCCAAAC
>NW_016982005.1:0-384 GCF_001483705.2 Eufriesea mexicana | reverse complement strand
ACCCAACCTAACGGAACGTAACCTGCCTCAACATAACGTGCCGTGACCCGTATTGCTGGCCTAGCCAGAGCCAAGCTGAAGGCATTAGAGCACTGTGGGCGCAGAAATCCATCTAATAGCAGACCATTGTATCCAGGACAAAGCTACCACTCTAAACCTAACCAATCGTAACATATGCAAACGTAATACAGCTCGGCCTAACGTGCCGCGAATACTATGGGTGGCCTCCCCAGAGCCGTGCAGAACACATTAGTGGAGAGTGAAACGCAGAAATCCATAGAATAGAAGTGTACAACAGTAAAGTCAAAACGACCCAAACCAAACCCATACGAGCAGGACATAGCCAAATGTAGCCCATATAAACCTAACGTGCCGAGACTGCTA
>NW_016982004.1:0-290 GCF_001483705.2 Eufriesea mexicana | reverse complement strand
CGAAAATGTCAACAAAATTGTATTTTCCAGCCACATTCGGTACCATTGCAATGGCTATAGCACTCAAAAAGCATCTTTCCCCCTTACATACGCAAGGAAGTTATCTCAACACGATATAAGTCGAAAATGTCAACAAAATTGTATTTTCCAGCCATAATCTATATCATTGCGATGGCTATAGCACTCAAAAATCATCTTTCCTCCTTACTATTGACAGGAAGTAAGAACACCACGATATTAGTCGAAAATGTCAACAAAATTGTATTTTCCAGCCACATTCTATGCCATTG
>NW_016982003.1:0-951 GCF_001483705.2 Eufriesea mexicana | reverse complement strand
GTTCCATTGGCGGACGTTCAAATCACCGTATCGGTAATTTTGAATATCTCTAACTATAACGGTACTGTACATTGATTACTGTGTACCAGCTTTGGCATTTACATCAGGGAACAGATTAATCTAACGACTACTGTACTGTGATTATACAATTGCTCTGTGCAGTTTCATCAGATGTTAATGCCTCGAGCGATAATGGGTCAGCCCTCTGCCATTCTATAATTGTAACAATACATAAATTATCACTGCGCAGATTATTCCAATGACTACAGTGCTGTATTGATGGGCGTTCCAGCCACCGTACTGGGAATTGTCAATATCTCTAGCCATAACCGATATATACATGTATTAATCTAGTGCAACTGTGGAATTTAAGCCATCAGTGAAGAGATTAGCATAACGGCTGCTGTAACATGATGAAGGCTGTACTCAGTACTGTTTCGTCAACTGCTAACCTCTCCAGCAATAATTGGACAGCCCCTTGAAGTTACAGAATCGCACTAGAACCTAAGTCATCACAGAAGAAATTATGCAAACGTCTACCGTGCTCTGTATATGGACACTCCATCTACCGTACAGCGAACTGTATGTGTCAGTAGTCGTGACTGCTGCATACATATATTCTTCAAATTCGAACGCGAAATTTATATCATCAGTGAACAGAATAATCCAACGGTATGTGTCCTCAATATTCGGGTGTACCAACTACCGTACTGGGAATTCTAAATACCTCTATACACAACCGATGAGTACATTAATTTTTCTAGAACTGCTGCGGAATCCAAATCAATATTGAACAGGTCAATCCAACTGCCACAGGGCTGCAGTGGTGGATATACACATAACCGTACCGTCAATTGCAAATATGGCTAGCCATGTCCGCACTATACATTGCTTATCTTAGATTTGACGTGAAACGTAAATTATCAGTGCACAGATCAGCGCAACGGCTAA
>NW_016982002.1:0-626 GCF_001483705.2 Eufriesea mexicana | reverse complement strand
CACATTCAATATCATTGCAATAGCTATAGCACGCCAGTAGAATCTTTCCTACTTATTTATGCAAGAAAGTTTGCTCACCACCATATTATTCGAAAATGTCAAGAAAATTGAATTATACTGCCAGATACTATGAAAATGCAATGGCTATAGCACGCCAATAGAATCAACCCTCCTCATTTTAGCAAAAAAGTAAGCTCACTACGATATTAGTCGTAGCTGTCAATAAAATTGTATTTTCCAGCCAGATTCCAGTGCATTGCAATCGCAATAGCACGCAAATAGAATTTTCCCTCCTTAGTTATGCAAGAAAGATAGCTCACCACGATATTAGTCGAAAATGTTAATAAAAATGTATTTTCCAGCCAGATTCCAGTGCATTGCAATCGCAATAGCACGCAAATAGAATTTTCCCTCCTTAGTTATGCAAGAAAGATAGCTCACCACGATATTAGTCGAAAATGTTAATAAAAATGTATTTTCCAGCCAGATTCCAGTGCATTGCAATCGCAATAGCACGCAAATAGAATTTTCCCTCCTTAGTTATGCAAGAAAGATAGCTCACCACGATATTAGTCGAAAATGTTAATAAAAATGTATTTTCCAGCCAGATTCTATAGCATTGCAAT
>NW_016982001.1:0-756 GCF_001483705.2 Eufriesea mexicana | reverse complement strand
AAAGATCAATTTTATTGGCATTTTCGTCTAATATCGAGGTGAGCTAACTTTCTTGCATAAACATGGAAGAAAGATAGTATTGGCATGCTATAGCCATTGCAATGATGTAGAATCTGGATGGAAAGTTCAATTTTATCGGCATTTTGGACTAATATCGTGATGAGCCAGCTTCCTTGCATAAGTAAGGAGGAAAGATCCTTTTTGCGCGTTATAGCCATTGCAATGCTGCTGAATCGGGCTGGAAAGTTCAATTTTATCGGCATTTTGGACTAATATCGTGATGAGCCAGCTTCCTTGCATAAGTAAGGAGGAAAGATCCTTTTTGCGCGTTATAGCCATTGCAATGCTGCTGAATCGGGCTGGAAAGTTCAATTTTATCGGCATTTTGGACTAATATCGTGATGAGCCAGCTTCCTTGCATAAGTAAGGAGGAAAGATCCTTTTTGCGCGTTATAGCCATTGCAATGCTGCTGAATCGGGCTGGAAAGTTCAATTTTATTGACATTTTCCATTATTATCGAGGACAGCTAGCTTCCTGGCATATGTATAGAGGAAAGATTCCTTTGGTGTGCTATAGCCATTGCAATGATGTTGAATCGGGCCGGAAATTTCAATTTTATTGACATTTTCGACTAATATCGTGCGGAGTATACTTTCTTGTATAAACAAGGAAGAAAGATAGTATTGGCATGTTATAGCCATTGCAATGTTATAGAATCTGGATGGAAAGTTCAATTTTATTGACATTTTGGACTA
>NW_016982000.1:0-1305 GCF_001483705.2 Eufriesea mexicana | reverse complement strand
CAATAACCTAACCTAGCCAGACGTAACATAACTCAACCTAACGTGCGTAAATAACTATTGCGGGCATCCCCAAAGCCAAGCAGAAGGTACTAGAGCACAGCAAAGCGCAGAAATCCACTGCATTGCGGTGTATGGCACAAAAATCAACCACATGCCGACGTACCTTGACCTACCCAACACACCCAAACGTATTGTAACGGAACATAACGTGACGAGACCATTATTGCTGACCTCGCAGATCCAGGCAGAGCATACTAGAGCACACTACAGCTCAGAAATCCACCGAACATCAGCGAATAGTATAAAAGTCAAAGTAGCCTCTTCTAACCTAGCAAAACCTAACATACCCAAACGTGAAAAACCTCAGCTCACATTGACGAGACCATTACTGATGGCCTCCACAGAGACAAGCAGAGTGTACTAGAGCACAGTAACACGCCGATATCCACCGCATTGCAGTGTAAAGCACAAGTATTGAAGGTAACGTAGCCAAACATGACATAACATAACCTAACAAAACGTAGCATAACCCAAAATAACGTGCCGCGACAACTACTCCTGGCCCTCCAGAGGAAGGCCGAATGCAGTAGGACATAGCAGATCTCAGAAATCCACCGAATGATAGTGCACAGCACGAAAGTCATAGCAATAGTAACCAAGCTTACCCGAACCTTGCCTAACTAAACTTAGCCTAACACAAAATAACGTGCAACAACCACCATTTCACGCCTCCCCAGAGTCGAGCATGGTGAAGAAGAGCAATGTGGAGCGCACAAATCTACCGAATTGCAGTGTACAGCACAACAGTCGAAGAAGTCCTAATCAAGGCTCCACAACCTACCCTCTCGAAACCTAGCATAACTCAACCTAACGTGAAGAGACTACCATTTTTGACCACCCCAGAGCCTGGCAGAACATATTTGATCGCAGTAGAGCGTAGAAATCCATCGAATAGCAGATAATGGCGCAAAAGTCTAAGCCAGTCTCTCCCAAAATAGCAAAACTTGTCGTATGCAAACGTAGACAAGCTAAACCAAACGCACCGAAACCGCTATTGCTGGCTTCCGCAGAGCCAAGGAGAATATACTGAAGCGCAGCAGTGGGCAGAAATCCGCCGCATTCTAGTGCGAGCAGAAAGTCAAACATACGCTGACATAACCTAACACTACGTAACCTAGCCTAAGGTAGCGTAACTCAACAGGGCGTTCCGCGACCACCGCTGCCGTACTCGCCAGAGCCAACCAGAAACAGTAGCGTTCAGTAGATCACATGAACCCACCGGATAATTGTGTATACCACGAATGT
>NW_016981999.1:0-262 GCF_001483705.2 Eufriesea mexicana | reverse complement strand
CACAAACGACCGAGAAATACTAACCAAGGATTCCTAACCTAAACTAACTGACCGATACCTAACTCAACCTAAAATGCCGAGTCCACCAATACTGGAGAGCCCACAGCCAAACAGGATATTTTAGGGCACTGTAGACTGAATAAGTCCACCGAATATAGCCGTACGGCACGAAAGTCTAATCCATTCTCTCCCAACTTGTTCAAGCGTAGCATAAGCAAACGTAGCACAATTCAACCTGACGTGCCGAGGCCACTATTGCTGG
>NW_016981998.1:0-554 GCF_001483705.2 Eufriesea mexicana | reverse complement strand
ATAGTAGAGCAATTTAGATCACAGTAATCCACTGAAAAGCAGTGTATGGCACAAAAGTCAAAGCCATCGTAACCAAACTTGAGCTAACTTAACCTAGCCAAACATAACCACACGCAACCTATGGTGCCACGGCCTCTATTGCTCCTTTGCTCCCGAGCCCGGAGTAGAGTGGAGTGTAGCAGAACAACGTTGGCCGCAGCAATCCAACAAATATCATTGTATAGCACAAGAGTCAAAGAAATCCTTATCGAATCCTTCTAACCTAACCTAATGAAACGAAACATAACCCAACCTAACGTGCCGAGAACACTATTACTGGCCTCCCCGGAGCCAAGAAGAATATACTAGAGTACATTAGAGCGCAAAAATCCAGGGAATAGCAGTGTATAGCATAAATGTCGCAGATGTCCTCTACTAATACATCCAATCTTAACATAGCCAGAAGTAACATAGCAGAACCTAACGTACCCCGACCGCTATTGTTGGCCTCTACACAGAAGAGCAGACCTTACAAGAGGACAGTAGGGCGCAGAAGTCCATAGTATCACAGTGTA
>NW_016981997.1:0-552 GCF_001483705.2 Eufriesea mexicana | reverse complement strand
GGTGGTCGCTGAGCGTTTCCACCTCCACCGCCACCCTTCAGCCGGTGACCCGCCGCACAGCTGTCGGCGATGCGAACGACAAGTCCACGATGGACCTGCCGTTCCGCCGAACGCACGTGCTTACGGAACCCCGATTGAGCAACCGGAGTTCCAACCCCGCGGTCCAATCTTGTAGGGCCACTCCCCGAGCGTCTGTTCGCGGGGAACCCCACGCCACGGAGTGGGCGTTGAAGTCCCCCAGGACCAGAAACGGATGAGCCATGCGTCCTCTAAGGAAACCTCCGAGCATGTCCAGGAACCTCTCGCACGACGAGAGGCCGCGGCTGGGGGAGACGTAGTCGTCGTTCCAGGAAACCGCCACGAATCCATCACCGCTGTGAAGCAGCGTTAGTGCGGGTGTCCGCCGTAGTCCCCTGGCGATGATCGCCACGGAGCCGTCCCGTTGAGTCCATGGCCTCCTCCTGGCCCCCCTTCCTTTGGGCCAGCTGCGGGCCCGGTGCTCCACCGGTCGGCGTGCCCTTCGCGGTAGCGTTCGCGGAGACGGAATTCGCG
>NW_016981996.1:0-370 GCF_001483705.2 Eufriesea mexicana | reverse complement strand
TATACAGTTATTCGGTGGCATCCAGCGCTCCACTCCGCTCAGGTATATTCCGCGTGGCACTGGCGAGGCCTGCAAATGTGGTCGCGGCACGTTACGTCGCGTTAGGCTACGTTTGGTTATGCTACGTTAGTTTGAGTTTGGTTCGTGTGGCCTCTGATTTTCTCCTATACACTGCGATTCTGCGAGTTTCTGAGTACTACTCTCCACTAATATGTCCTGGTCGCCTCTGAGGAGGCCATCAATGGCGGTCGCGGCCCGTTAGATTGTGTTATGTCACGTTACGTTATGATACGATTGGTTAGGTTGCGGCAGGATAGCTTTGACTTTTGTGCTGTACACTGCTATTCGTTTTATTTCTGCGCTCTATTGT
>NW_016981995.1:0-925 GCF_001483705.2 Eufriesea mexicana | reverse complement strand
GCAATATAGAATTGCTCTGAGGGTGTCGTTCCGGACGAAGTTTTCTTTGGTCACGATCAAGTCCTTGAAGACTCGTCGCTGTCCATGATTGGCCCTGAAGCTGATGAAATTTCCCGGAAATGTTGTCGCAGCTCCTTCACGAAGTTGACTCCCTGGTGGTGCAAGCTGGTCACAGCGACAGGAACTCGCCCATCAGACGCAGTACTTCGCTGTACACCTGTTGATATCGCTTTCAAGTTTTTCTCCTGGACTGAGCGGATGCCCAGCAAGATGGAAGGAATCTTTGTCCATTGGGAATCTTGGTGACAACGGATGGCGACCTTCAGTTGACAGTGGAACCGCTCCACCATAATGTTGGTTGCCGGAACGTCTTCCTCGGTTCGTGATTACTCGTAAGGGCGTTCCGAAGCAGCGATCCATCATTCGTAGAACGCTCGCGTCACGGTTGGGACTTCCTAGGACTTTAACGGGATGACTTAGGGCCGCCGGGTGAATATTCCGGCACCGGTGAGATATCGATAACAGTGTGTAACACGATTCTTAACTTGTAACATGTTGCATCGAAGGCTTGAACTTTCCTGAAGACAAAAATTTTCTCAATGAAGAGCATCGTTACCTTAGAACGTTGGCACGGTATGCATGCACATGCTCAAAGTCTACAATCGGTTTTTATCAATGACCAAACGTATCGGTCTGGCATCAATTTGACTGTCGCATTGATGCTGGGAAATGACAGACAGTACGAGATCATTTGCGACACGATGGAATGGTTTCGTGACATACGAACGGTCTTACCGACCCCATCGATGCGTCGCAGTGTATTGGACATTTACATGCGAATTTTTGTCAAACGTAAAGCACGATTCTTTTCTTCGTGCAAATACGTTTGACACTCTTCGTCTGTTTCTTGCGATGTCACCAGTTC
>NW_016981994.1:0-957 GCF_001483705.2 Eufriesea mexicana | reverse complement strand
GGTTAGGTTAGGTTAGGTCACATTAGGTCAGGTCAGGTCAGGACAGGTCAGGTCAGGTCAGGTTAGGTCAGGTATGGTCAGGTATGGTCAGGTCAGGTCTGGTCAGGTCAGGGCATGTATGGCCATGTCATGCCAGACCTGATCTGGGCGGTTTAGGTTAGGTTAGGTCAGATCAGGCCAGGCCAGGCCAGGTAACGTCGCGACAGGTAAGGTCACTTCAAGTCAGGGCAGGCTAGGACATTCCAGGTTGGTCTAGGTCAGGTCAAGCCAGGTAAGGTCAGGTCAAGTCAGGGCAGGCTAGGACATTCCAGGTTGGTCAGGTTAGGTCATGTCAGGTCAGGTAAAGTCAGGTCAGGCCAGGATAGGTTAGGTCACTTCACGCCAGGACACGTCAGGCCAGGTAAGGTCAGGTCAAGTCAGGTCAGGTCAGGACAGGTCAGGTCAGTGCATGTTAGATTATGTTAGGTTAGGTTAGGTTAGGTTTGCTTGCGATAGGTTAGTTTAGGGTAGGTGAGCTTAGGTTAGGTTTGATTAGGTTAGGTTAGGATTGGTTGATTTAGGTTATGTTAGGTTAGATTAAGCTAGGTTAGCTAGGTTTGGTTAGGAAATGTTAGGTTAGGTTTCGTTATGATAGGTTAGTAAAAGTTTGGGTAGGATGGATTTGGTTATGTTAGGTTCGCTAAAGCTTGGGTAGGTTTGGCTAGGATAGGTTTTCAAAGTTAGGATTGGTTAGCTTAGGTTAGGTTAGGTTAGGTTAAGTCAGATTAGGTCAGGTCTCATCAGGTCCGGTCAGGCATGACCATGTCCTGTCAGGACAGGTCAGGTGAGTTAGTTCATGTCAGGTCAGGGCAGGTTAGGTTAGGTTAGGATATGTTATGTCAGGTTAGGTAAGGTTTGATTCCAATACGTTAGGCTAGGTTAGGTGAGTTAGGTTTAGGTTTGATTACGATAGCTTAG
>NW_016981993.1:0-524 GCF_001483705.2 Eufriesea mexicana | reverse complement strand
CAGATACCCTCCGACAGCGGTGTAGAGCATAAAAGTCTAAGCTGTCCTATCCTGGCACCACCACACGTACCATAACAGAACGTAGCATAACAAACCCTAGTGTGTAGAGACCACTATTGGTAGCCTCCCCAGAGCAAAGCAGCACATACCAAAGTACCGTAGACTGCAGAAGTCCACCGCATTACAGTGCAAAGCACGAAAGTAGAAGATACCCCAACCTAACCTGTCCCAACCTAACCTACCCGAACGTAGTGTAACTCAACGTAGCGTGACGAGACCAATACTGTAGGCCTACCCAGAGACAAGCAGAGTATAACAGAGCAGAGTATATCGCAGTAATCCACCGCATTTCACCGTATGGCACAAGTCGATACCAATCCTATCCTAATGTAACCAATCGTACCACAACCAAACGTAACCTATCTAAAAATAAATACATGCGAACACTATTTCCTGCCTTCACAGAGCAAAGCAAAATATACTAGAGCAAAGTAGTGCGCAGAAGTCTACAGCATTGCGGTGCA
>NW_016981992.1:0-977 GCF_001483705.2 Eufriesea mexicana | reverse complement strand
TTTTCAGCCTCGTTCTATATCAATGCAGTTTCTATAGCACTCAAAAAGTATCTTTCCTCCTTAGTTATGCAAGGAAGCCAGCTCACCACGATATTAGCGGATAATGTCAATGAAATTGAATGTTCCAGCCAGATTCTATATCATTGCGACGGGTATAGCACGCCAGTAGAATATACCCTCCTTATTTCTGCTATAAAGTTAGCTCACCACGATATTAGTCGAAAATGTCAATAAATTTGAATTTTCCAACCAGATTCCAGAGCATTGCAATGGCTATACCACACCAATAGAATCTTTCCCCCTTATTTATGCACGAAAGTTAACTCTCCGCGATATTAGTCGAGAATGTCAATAAAATTGAATTTTCCAGCCAGATTCTATATCATTGCGACGGGTATAGCACGCCAGTAGAATATACCCTCCTTATTTCTGCTATAAAGTTAGCTCACCACGATATTAGTCGAAAATGTCAATAAATTTGAATTTTCCAACCAGATTCCAGAGCATTGCAATGGCTATACCACACCAATAGAATCTTTCCCCCTTATTTATGCACGAAAGTTAACTCTCCGCGATATTAGTCGAGAATGTCAATAAAATTGAATTTTCCAGCCAGATTCTACAGCATTGCAGTGGATATAGTATGCCAAAAGTAACTTTCCTCCATACTTATGCAAAGAAGTTAGCTCACCACGATATTAGTCGAAAATGTCAATAAAATTGAATTTTCCAGCCAGATTCTACAGCATTGCAGTGGATATAGTATGCCAAAAGTAACTTTCCTCCATACTTATGCAAAGAAGTTAGCTCACCACGATATTAGTCGAAAATGTCAATAAAATTGAATTTTCCAGCCAGATTCTATATCATCGCGACGGGTATAGCACGCCGGTAGAACATACCCTCCTTATTTATGCTATAAAGTTAGCTCACCACGATATTTGACGAAAATGTCAATAAAATTGAATTCTCCAGGT
>NW_016981991.1:0-2108 GCF_001483705.2 Eufriesea mexicana | reverse complement strand
TGAATTTTTTTTCTTCAATTTGTTTTTTATTTTGTATTCATTTTTCGCCAATGAAATCATTGTGGGTGAACAATTGCAAATCAAATTTTTTAATAAAAATATTTGTTTTTTTGCCATTTCTTATGCTAGTAATATATTCGTTGCAGAGTGATGGGAATGCAATGCAAGAAAGCGGTTTTCTGTAGCGGTCTTATTTGCTGCAGAAGGAGCACAGAAGTATGAGTGATCATTGCATGCAAGGGGTGCAAAGTCTATCGCTCATATTAAGTATTAGTTACGTTCTGATATTGAATATTTGAAATAATCTTTGCCCGGTGTATACGGAATGTTTGTGGGGATGTAATTGGTATTTATATGAGCGATGGGTTTTGTGTTTCCTGTATGTGGTGGTTGTTTATGTTTTTGTGTCCCTTCTGTAGTGGGTGGGATTGCTGTGGAAAATGGTTTTTCTTGCATTGTATTCTTATTGTTTTGTAGTGAATATCTACTGGCGTGGGAGGTCGTAGAAGATGGATACCTTTGTTGAAGGATTTGATTTGCAATTGTTTGTTTGCAGTGATTTCAGTGGCGAAAAATGAATGCAGGGTGGAAAGTGGATTGAAGAAGGGTGGATCGACGAGAGCCAGGAGGGGAGCCCCGGACTTGCAGTATAGGAACTTTCGGGTTGCGCCGCCCAATTTTTTTTTTCCAATTTGACATACGTTTAATGCGCTAAAACTAGATACAATAATATACATATAAAAGTACCAAAACGTACAAAGGGTCACAAATGAATACTTGGATTATGAGATCGATGGCTCCAGCGTGAAGCACTCGCGATCTAGAGTCAAGCTTAATCTACCGCGCTTATCGCTAAGGGTGATATAAACTTGAGACTATCTTATATTAGTTTGCGGGTTTGCCTATGTATAGAAAAGGCACGAAACTATACAGCTTTTTGGTATTAGGTAGATATAGGGATGGATAAATAAATATGGATAAATAAAGTAAATAAATAAATAAATGAAATAAGTAATCAAATAAATAGGTAGAAAGGGGAATGAGGGAAGAGGAAGAAGATGGAGTATATATGTTTTTTATTACTTTTCGAATTATGTTGTACATTACTAGTAATTATGAGGAATCTGAAAAGTTACGGAAAACAGCAAAATGATTAAATTGGAGAGGGGAAATAAAACGGAAAAAAAAAAAAAATTCTCTTCCTGTCGGGGATAATAGCCTTCGTACTAGGGAGGATTGCGTGTCAATTTTTTTTTTTTATTGGTACATGCTTGTTTACAATGTTTCTTAACAATTATATACAAGTTTTTTTTTTAATATTTTTTAACGTGTATCGAGCCACCAATACTTTTTTATGTTTTTACGGTATGAATCGTTCCGATCTATTTTTGATAATTTCATGTTGGTTTTACTGACGTTGTCGCGACTATCGTCTGTGTTATATAAAATTGCCGTATTGCCTGCATTCCTAGTCACATGATAGATCAATGGTACATTTTCGCTGTTTTGAATGTACCCTTGACCATCGAGATATACGGAAGCCTCTGGTGGTGTGTATCCCGGTGTGCCGGGTTTTTTCGAAGTACTCGGGGTTTGGGTATACGGAACTGTTTATTAATTTATTGTCTTTTATGTTTCTAATGTTCGCCCAATGATTACGAATCGATTTGAGTATGAACAAGTCTATTCCAACTATTTCCGCGTGTTCCTATAGTTTGGGATTATCGATTAATTTCTTAAAATTTGATTCCGGAGTCCGATATTTGCCTAGACAAGCTGTGAGGCATTTTCTTTCGAAAATCTTCAGTTTCTCTATTGTACTAGCCGATACGTTGAACCATATGGGGCAGCCATATGTCAATATTGGTCTTACAAGTGTTTTATGGCAAATAATCTTTCTTTCCGCGCTTAGCAATTTTGAGTAAAACAGACGTTTGTGACTGGCGAATACCTTATGGGCTTTCTCGATCTGCGCTTGAACATGGTTGGTAAAATTTAATTTAAAGTCCGGATGTACGCCCAAGTAACGAACCATCTTTTTATTCGCGATTTTTTCCCGATCGTCTTTTCCGTCGTGCAACTCGAAGTGTCTCGAATGCCTCCGTACG
>NW_016981990.1:0-539 GCF_001483705.2 Eufriesea mexicana | reverse complement strand
TGAGGCTACGTTTGGATGGTTTAGGTTGGGCCATGTGTGTCTATTTTATCCCCACTTTTGTGCCTTTCACTGCAGTACCGCCGATCTCAGTGATCTACTGTGCTCTAGTATATTCTGCTTGGCCCTCGGGAGGTCATCAGTACTGGTTTAGGGCTGTTAGGTGGAGTTAGGTTGCGTTCGGATATGCTATGCTTGGTTTGGTTAGGCTAGGACAGCTTTGACTTTTGCCCTATACATCTGGTTTAGGGCTGTTAGGTGGAGTTAGGTTGCGTTCGGTTATGCTATGCTTGGTTTGGTTAGGCTAGGACAGCTTTGACTTTTGCGCTATACACTGCTGCTATTCGGTGGATTTCTGCACTCTATGTTGCTCTATTATGATCTGCAATACCCTGCGGAGGCCAGTGATGGTGGTCCCGGCACGTTAGATTTATTTAGGCAACATTTGGTTGTGTTACTTTCGGTTAGGGTAGGAGAGTGTGGCATTCACTTTTGCGCTATATACTGCTATTCGGTGGACTTCTGCGATATACTGTGATCTA
>NW_016981989.1:0-419 GCF_001483705.2 Eufriesea mexicana | reverse complement strand
CTTCTCTTCCTTTTCCTTCCTCCTCCTTTCTTCTCTCTCACACATTCATGCCTCGCTCAACAACGTTAGCACCGTTATCTTATGCCTGTATTTTGACAGTTTGTTTGCGAAAGTGTGAAAATTCTTTTCTCTTTTCCTGTAATTCTCTAGAAATCTGCTTTAAAGTGACAAAGGATAAAATTAATTTTGAAATTTATTCTCATTGTAATCACTGTTGCTTTAACAGTGATTTTCACTGGATGTAAAATGAGTTTGATAAGTATGTGACTATGTAGGTATGTATAAATGTTAATGGCAAAAGATTCAGCCCCACGTTGGATGACTAAAGCTCTATTTGCACTAAAGAATTTCCAATTGACTGATGGAGTCGATCGACCTTAAGTCTTTTAAAGTCACTCGTGTGAACACAATGTCGATCA
>NW_016981988.1:0-701 GCF_001483705.2 Eufriesea mexicana | reverse complement strand
CCGCGGCCACTGCTCCCGGCTTCCACTGAGCCAAATAGAGAGTAGCAGAGAACAGTGCATCACTGAAATCCAACGAATATGAGTGCACAGTACGAATGTCACAGCTACCCTTACCAAACGTAACCTTACCGAACCTAACCCAACGTAACCTGACTGAATCGGTCTTGCCACGGCCACTGCTACTGGCCACTCCAGAGCCAAGCAGAGCATATTTGAGTGCAGTATCGATCAGAAATCCACGGAATGTCATCGAATGTCACGTAAGACTGAGATATTCAGTCCTAACATAACCAAACTTGTCATATGCAAACCTAGCCTAACTAAACCTAACTCGCCGAGAGAACTATTGCTGGCCTCCGCAGGGCCAAGCAGGATATACGGAAGCACAGCCGATCGCAGGAATACACCGCACTACTGTGTAAAGGAAGAAGTAAAGCACATCCCCTGGTCCTACGTAACCGAACCTAAGGTAGCGCAACTCAAAAGAGCGTGCCGCGTCCACACCACAGAGCCAAGCAGAATAAAGTAGAGCACAGCAGATCACATGAAGCCACCGGATAATAGTGTACAGCACGAGAGTCGAAGCCGTCATAACCAAACTTAGCCTAACGTAACCTAATGAAACGTAGCCCAACTATACTCTCCGTGCCGCGAGCAATATTGCTGGCATACACAGGACCAAGCAGAGTATAGTAGAACAC
>NW_016981987.1:0-442 GCF_001483705.2 Eufriesea mexicana | reverse complement strand
ACGGTGCCCTAATATGTGCAGCTTGACCCTGGGAAGCCGAGTAATAGCGGCAACGTCACGTTATGTTGGGTTAGCGTTGGTTCGTCTATGTTATGTTTGGCTAGGTTAGGCTGGGACAGCTTTCACTTCTGTGCTATGCACTGCATTTCACTGGATTTCTTCGCTCAACAGAAATCTAGTATGCTCTGCTTTGCTGTGGGGTGACCAGAAATAGTGGCAGCGTCGCATTAGTTTAAGACAGGTTACGTCCGCTTATGCTAGGTTGGGACACGCTTGGTTATGATGGCTGTGGCATTTGTGCTATGCACTGCTGTTCGGTGGATTTCTGCGCTCTGCGGTGCTGTAGTATGTTCTGCTTGGCACTGGGAAGGTCAGCAAGGGTGGCCTCGGCACGATAATTTGAGCTAGATTGCGTGCGGATAGGTTAGGTTGGGCTACGTTT
>NW_016981986.1:1157-1940 GCF_001483705.2 Eufriesea mexicana | reverse complement strand
GTGCAGTAATTGTAGTCTCGGCAGATTAGGTTGGGATAGGCTACGTCTTGCTATGTTCCGTTTGGTTAGGTTAGGGAACGCTATCTTTGACTTTTGTGCCGTACACAGAATTTCGGTGAATTCATGCGCTATACTGTATTCTAGTATATCATGCTTGGCTCTGTGGAGGCCAGTAGAAATGGTCTTGCCGAGTTATTTTGATACAGGTTACGTTTGGTTAGGTTATGTTAGCTATGGTCAGGTTCGGATAGCTTCGACTTTTCCGCTATACACTGCGATTCAATGGACTTCTCCTCTTTACTCGCGCCTAATATGTTACGCTTTTCTCTGCAGAGGCCAGTAATGAAGGTCCCGTCAAGTTAGTTTGATTTCGGCTACGCTTTGTTACGTTACGTTTGGTTAGGCTAGGACAGGAAGACTTAGACTTTTGTGCTGTACGCTACTATCCGGTGGAATTATGCTCTACACTCTGCTCTGGTATGACAGTTTGACGCTGGGAAGGCCAGCAATACTGGTCTCTGCGCGATAGGGTGAGCTGTGATACGTTAGATTGTGTTATGTCAGGATAGCTTTGACTTTCGTGGCATACACCGCTATGTGGCTGATTTTTTGCACTCTTCTGTCACTAATATGTTCTGCTTCGCACTTGGGAGGCCAGGAACAGCGGTCGCGTTACTCTTGGTTGTGTTAGGTTACGTTTCGTTAGGTTAGGATAGTACAGCTTAGATTTCTGTGCCATACACTGCTATTCGGTGGGTTCCTGATCTCTACATTGCTCTAATA
>NW_016981986.1:0-737 GCF_001483705.2 Eufriesea mexicana | reverse complement strand
CTGCCCTGGACTGTGCTCTACAGTAATCTGCTAGACCCTGGAGAGGCCAGCAGTATTGTCCGCGGCAATTTGCGTTGAGTTTTGCTACGATAGGATAGGTTACGTTAGTTTGGGTTAGGTTTGGATATCTTTGACATTTCTGCTGCATACTACGACCATAAGGATTTCTGCGCCCTACTCTTCTCCAATATGTTCTGCTTGGCACTGTGGAGGCCAGCAATAGTGGTGGCGGCACGTTAGGTTAAGCCAGGTTATGTTCGGGTAGTTTACGTTCGCATGGGTAAGGCTGGGGTAGCTTCGATCTTTCTGGTGTAGACAGCGGTCTATGGATTACTGGGACCTACAATCCTCCAATCTGCACCGCATGGCCCAGGGGGCCAGCAATAGTGTTCGGGGTGCGATAGGTTGAGTTATGTTTCGTTTGGTTATGAGAAGGTTGGATGTAAGAGGATAGGATAGCTTTTACTTTTGAGCTCTGCACGGCATCTGGGTAGATTTCTGTGCTCTACCGTGCTCTAGTATGTGCTTATTGTCTCTGTGGAGGGCACCAATATTGGTATCTGCGTGCTAGGTCTAGATATATTACGTTTGGCTATGCTATGTTTGGTTAGTTTCGGATAGGACAGATTTGCTTTTTATGCTGTTCACTCGTATACGGCTGATCTCTGCTCTAGACTGTGCCCTAATATGCTCTGCTCGTCTCTGGGGAGGCCGGTAATAGTGGTCTCGGCATGTTA
>NW_016981985.1:0-557 GCF_001483705.2 Eufriesea mexicana | reverse complement strand
AGCATTTTCTGCTTGGCTTTGTCGAGGCCATCAATAGTGGTCTTGGCACGATAGGTTGGGCTGGGCTACGTTTGATTAGGTTATGTTGTGTTAAGTTTGGTTAGGATAGCTTTGACTTTCGTGATGTACACTGCTATACGGTGGATTTCTGGTATCTACTCTGCCCTACTACATTCTAATTGGCTCTGGGGATGCTAGGTACTGTGGTCGCGGCACGATGCGTTGAGCCATGCTACGCTAGGTTGTGTTAGGCTAGTTCAGGTTTGCTCAGGATGTATTTGACTATCGTACTATTCGCTGCATTGTGATGCATTTCTGCTCACTACTGGGCTCTGTATTCTGCTTGGCTCCTTGCAGTCCGGCAGCAGTGGTCGCTGCACGCACTGATGAGTTACTCTACGTTTGGTTGGGCTTGGTTGGGTCTGGTTATGTTAGGGTACATTCGTCTTTTGTGCTTTCCACTGCAATGCGGAGTATTTCTGCAAACTACTGTTCTCAAGTACACTCTACATGTCCCTGTGGAGATAAGCAATACTTGTCTCGTCATGTTAGGTTGA
>NW_016981984.1:489-835 GCF_001483705.2 Eufriesea mexicana | reverse complement strand
TATAGCACGCGAACAGTATACTTCCTCCATATTTATACCGGAAAGCTAGCTCACCACGATATTAGTCGAAAATGTCAACATAATTGAACTTTCCTGCCAGAGTCTATAGAATTGCAACGCCTATAGCACGCCAAGAGCATCTTTCCTCCTTATTTACGCAAGGAAGATTGCTCACCACAATATTAGTCGAAAATCTCAAACAAAATTGTATTTTCCAGCCACAATCTATTTCATTGCAATGGCTATAGCACATAAAAAGCATCTTTCCTCCTTACTTATGCAAGGAAGTTGGCTCACCACGATATTAGTCCAAAATGTCAATAAAATTGAATTTTCCTTCCAGATT
>NW_016981984.1:0-385 GCF_001483705.2 Eufriesea mexicana | reverse complement strand
ATTCAACTTTCCAGCCAGATTCAATAGCATTGCGACGGCTATAGCACGCCAAGAGTATCTTTCCTCCTTACCTACGAAAGGGAGTTTGCTCACCACGATATTAGTCGAAAATGTTCATAAATTAGTATTTTCCATACACATTCCATATCGACGCAATGGCTATAGCACGCCAAATGAATCTTTACTGCTTATTTATTCAAATAAGTTAGCTCACCACGATATTAGCCGAAAATGTCAATAAAATTGAATTTTCCAGGAAGATTCTATAGCTTTGCGATGGTAATAGCACGCCAATAGGATCTTTACCCCTTTTTTATACAAAAAAGTTAGCTCACCACGATATAAGTCGAAAATGTCAATAAAATTGAATTTTCCAGCCAGATTC
>NW_016981983.1:0-524 GCF_001483705.2 Eufriesea mexicana | reverse complement strand
TGTATGTATGGATATGTGTATTGATGTATGTTTGGATGCATGGATGGGTGGATGGATTGGTGGATGAATGTATGGATGGTTGGATGCTTGGAGGTATGGATGTACGGAAGTATGTATGTAAGTATGGGTGTTTGTGGGTATGTATGTATGGATGTTTGAATGTATGGATGTGTTTGAGTTATATATGTATGGATGTATGCATGTATGGATGTACGGCTGCGTGTATGTATGTATGTGTGTGTGGATGAATGGATGGGAGAATTGATGGAAGTATGAATGAATGGATGTTTGGATGAACGGACGCGTGGATGGGTGGATGAACGTATACGTGGTTGGGTGGTTGGGTGTATGGATGTATCTATGGATGTATGCATGAATGTATGTATGGATGTTTGTAAAGTTCTATGCATGGATGTATGTATGGGTGTTTTTGTGGATGTATGTATGGATGTATGTAAACGTGTATGTATGGATGTTTGTATGGTTGAATGTATGTGTGTATGTATGGATGTATGCATTGATGG
>NW_016981982.1:0-534 GCF_001483705.2 Eufriesea mexicana | reverse complement strand
TTTGTCTATCTTAGGTTTGGAAAAAATTGCCTTTCGTTGTATAGACTGCTGTTCAGTGTATTTATGCGCTATACATTGTCCTAATACGTTCTGCATGGCAATGGGGAGGGCAGTAATAGTTCTCGGCAGGTTAGGATGAGCTATGTTACGTTTGGCTATGTTACGTTTGGATAGGTTAGGAAAGCGTAACTTTGACCTTTGTGCTATACACTGCTATCCTGTCAATTTCAGCGTCCTACATTTCCCTGGAATGCTCGGCTTGGCTCTGTGGAGGCCAGCAATAGTGGTCTCGGCAAGTTAGGTTGAGTTAGGCAACGTTTGGTTGGGTTACGTTGGTCAGGGTTTGGCTAGGATTGCTTTGACTTGCGTGGTATACACTGATGCTCTGTGGATTTCCGCACTATACTGTTTTCTAGTATGATCCGCCTGGCTTTGACGATGCCAGTCATAGTGGTCCCTGCGCCTAAATTCGAGATATATTACGTATGGTTATGTTACGTTTGGTTAGGTTAGGATAGGTTAATTTTGACTTTT
>NW_016981981.1:0-1489 GCF_001483705.2 Eufriesea mexicana | reverse complement strand
ATGGATGCATGGATGTATGGATGTATGGATGTATGTTTGTATGGATGGATGGATGAATGAATGTCTGGATGTATGTGTGGACGTATGTATGGATGTATGCATGGATGTTTGTATTGATGTATGTACGGATGTATGCATGGATGTAAGTATGGTTGTTTTTTTGGATGTATTTATGGATGTATGTGTGGATGTATCTAAGGATGAATGTATGGGTGTATGTATGAATGAATATATGATTGCATGTATGGATGTATGTATTGATGTATGTATGTATGCATAGATAGGTGGATGGATTGGTGGATCGATGAATGGATGGATGGATGTTTGGATCGGTGGATGTATGGATGGGATGATGTATGGAAAGATAGATGTATGTCAGTATGGATGAGCGGGTGGATGAATGGATGGGTGGATGAATTGAAGAGCGGCTGAAAGGGTGGATGGAGCAACGGATGCATGGATGGGTGGAATGGCGTATGTACGGATGCATGTATGGATGGGTATATGGATGAATGTGCGGATGCGTGTATGAATATATCCATGGATATATGTATGATGTGTGTATGGATATATGTATGGATGTATGGGTCTATGTACGTATGGATGTGTGTATGGAAGTATGTATGGAGGAATGTATTTGTGTATGTATGGATATATGTGTTGATGTATGTATGCTTGAATATAGGGGTGGATGGATGAATGATTGGATGGATGTATGGATGGATGGATGTATGGGTGTATGTATGGATGTATGTATGGGTGTATGAATGGTTGGATGGATGTTTGGATGGATGGATTTTTGGATGAGTGGATGTATGGATGTATGGATGGATGGATGTATGGCTGGATAAATGAATGGGTCGATGGTTGTATGGATGGGTGCTTGTATGGATCGATGTTTTAGTGGTTCGATGGATGCATGGATGGGTGGATATATGAATGGATGGATGTATGACAAGGTGGATGTATTGATGGCTGTATGTATGGATGAATGGTTGTATGCGTGGATGGATGTATGTTTGGATTGATGTACGAATGTATGGATGCACGGATGAATGGATTTACGGATTTATATACGTATGGACGTATGTACGTATGCATGTATGGATGTGTGGGTGTATGGACGGGTGGATGTATGGGTGGATATATGTGTGGATGGCAGGATGTATGGATGGATCTATTGATGTACAGATGAATGGATGCATGAGTGTAAGGATGAATGGATGTATGTATGGATGTTTGTGCTGATGTATGTATGGATGTACACATGGATGTATGTATGGATGTATGTACGGATGCATGTATGGATGTAAGTATGGTCGTTTTTATAGATGTATGTATTGATGTATGTATGGATGTATGGATGGACGGGTGTATCGATGGATGGAGTCACGGATTGATGGATTTATGGATATATGGATGTGTGGATGTATGGATGTATGTACGGATGCATGTATGGATATATCTATGGCTGTATGTATGGATGTAT
>NW_016981980.1:0-1651 GCF_001483705.2 Eufriesea mexicana | reverse complement strand
ATAACTCAAATACGTCCATACATTCAAACATCCATACATACGTACGTACATACATACTCACATACATACAAACATCCATATGTCCAACCATCCATACATCCATACATCCACACACACATACATCCATATATCCATCCACCCATATACTCATCCATCCGTACATACATCCATACATACATCCATAGATCCATACATAAACCCATTCACTCATCCATACATACATGCATAGATATATCCGTACATACATCCATACATACATCCATACATCCACCCATACATACATCCGCACACTCGCCATTCCATTAACGCATCCATACACCCACCCATCCATCCACGCATCCATAAATCCATCTAACCATACATCCACCCATCCATAAATCCATCTAACCATACATCCATCCATCCCTTCATCCATACGTATATACATCCATACATCCATACGTCAGTAGATCCGTCCATCCATACCTCTATCCATCCATATATCCATCTATCGATACAGCCATCCATCCATACATCCATCCATCCATACATCCATCCTTCCATACATCCATCCATCCTTACATCCAACCATCCATACATCGATTGATCCATACATCCTTCCATCCATACTTGCATACATACATCAATACATACATCCATACATACACCCATCCATACATCTACACATACATACATAAACACATCCCCCATCTATATATCCATAAATCCATCCATTCGTACCTCCATCCTTCGATACGTCCTTCCATCCATGCATCCATACATGCATACATACGCCCACACACACCCATACAAACATTAAAACATACATCCATGCATACATCCTTATATACACCCATGCAAACGTCCATACATACATCCGTTCTTACGTCCATCCACCCAGCCATTCATCCCCGCAAAAATCCATACATCCATGCATCCGTACATCCAAACATTCGTACATCCATAAACCCGTACATCCATACATCCGTACATCCGTCCATCCATATCGCAATCCATCCATACATCCACCCATCCAGACAACCATTGATCAATACATACATCCATCCATACGTCCATCTTTCCACACATCCATCCATCCATACATACACCCATCCATGCATTCATCGAACCATGCATCCGCCCATGCATGCAAGCACCCATCCATACAACCATCGTTCCATACATCTATCCATCCATGAATCCATACATACATACATCCATACATCCATACATCCATACATCCGTACATCCAAACATGCATGCACACATACATTCTTACATCCATACATTCATACAAATATACAACCATCCTTCCCTACATCCTTCCATCCATACATACAACCATCTATACATCGAACGATTCGTGCACCCGTCCATCCATACATGCATACATACATCAATACATACATCCATACATACGCCCATACAATCATCCATACATACATCCATACGTACATTACATCCATAGATCCATACATACACCCATACACTCATCCATACATACATGCATAGATATACCCGTACATACATCCATACATACATGCATACATCCACCCGTACATACATCCGCACATTCGCCATTCCATTAACGCATCCATACACCCAACCAATCCATCCACGCATCCATAATTCCATCTAACCATACATCCATCCATCCATAAATCCATCTAAC
>NW_016981979.1:0-970 GCF_001483705.2 Eufriesea mexicana | reverse complement strand
CATCCAACCATAGACACAGCCATCCATACATTCATGCATCCATACATCCGTCCATCCGCACATTCATCCATCCATATGTCCACCCTTCGATACATTCATCCATCCGTACGTCCACCTATCCATACGTCCATCGATCCATACATCTATCCATTCATACATCCTTCCACCAGTCCATCCATACATCCATACATACATTCATACATCCATACATCCATACATGCACACATCCATTCATCTTACATCCATACATTCATACGTACATACATCCATACTTGCATACATACATACATCCATACATCCATTCTTCCGTACATCCATTCATCCGTACATCCGTTCACCCACACCACAACCCATCCATACATCCATCCATCCATACGGCGACCAATCCATACATTCATCCATCCATACACTCATCCTTCCATACATCCATCCTGCCATACAACATCCCATCCATACATCATACTTTCCATACATCTATCCATCCATACGTCCATCCATACATCCATACACCCGTACATCCATAAATTCGTACATCCATACGTCCATACATCCATACATCCATACATCCATTCATGCATACATCCATATATACTTACATCCACACGTCCATGCACACCCCCATACACTCATCCATACATACATCCATAGATGCATCCGTAAATGCATCCATACACACATCCGTGCATGCACATATCCATACATCCATCCAAACATTCATCCATACAAGCACCCGTCCATACATCCATTCTTCTGTCCATTCTCCCATCCATTCGTCGACCCACACAACCACACATCCATGCCTCCGTACATCCATATATTCTTACATACATACATACATGCATACATAAATTCGTACATCCATGACGCAAATACGGCCATACACTCATACATCCATACATACAAGCGACCATTCATTATAACATCCATCCATCCATACATCCATCCATCCGTACATCCATCCATCCATACA
>NW_016981978.1:0-540 GCF_001483705.2 Eufriesea mexicana | reverse complement strand
CGCTTCGGTCGGGTTAGGCTATGTTTTGCTATGGTTGCTTCAACTTTTGTGCTGTTCAGCACTCTTCGGTGCACTTCTGTGCTCTGGTATGTCCAGCTTTGCACTGAGGAGTGCAGCAACGGTGGTCTCGGCACGTTAGTTTGAGTTAGGCTATGCTTGGGTATGTCTTGTTGGTTTGGGATATGTCTGTGTAGCTTTGACTTTCCAGATATACAATGCGATTCAATGGATATCTGCGCTCTGGTCTCCAATCGTGTTCACAGCTTGGCTCTGGGGAGTCCAGGAATAGTGGTCACTGCACCTTATGTTTAGTAAGGTCACGTTAGGTTAGGTTGGTCTAGGAAAAGTTTGGTTAGGATAGCATTAACTTTTGTGCTTCGCACTGCAATTCGGTACATCTCTGCGGTCTACTGTGCTCTAGTATGCCCTGCTTGACTTTCGAGAGGGCAGCAATAGCGTCATCGGCACCCTAGTCTAAGTTATGCTCTGTTTGGTAATGTTCTGTTGGTTTGGGTTAGATTTGGGCAGCTATGCCTCTTC
>NW_016981977.1:0-227 GCF_001483705.2 Eufriesea mexicana | reverse complement strand
AAATAATGAGGAAGGGTTGTATTGGCGTGCTATAGCCATTGCAATTCTATAGAATCTGCGTGCAAAATTCGATTTTATTGTCATTTTCGTCTAATATCGTGGTGACCCAACTTTCTTGCATAAGTAAGAAGGGAAGATTCTAATGGCGTTCTATAGCCATTGGCATACTATAAAATCTGGCTGAAAAATACAATTTTATTGAGATTTTCGACTAATATCGTGTTGAG
>NW_016981976.1:0-234 GCF_001483705.2 Eufriesea mexicana | reverse complement strand
TGCATGAATGTATGGATGGATGGATCTATGATTGGATGGATTTATGGATTGGCGGATGAATGGATTTATGGATGGGTGGATGGATGGACGTAAGTACGGATGTGTGTATAGACGTATGTGTGGATGTATGGATGTGTGGATGTATGTACGTGTGAATGTACGAACGTATGTGTGTACGGATGTATGGATGTATGGATCTATATATGTATGGATGTATGGATGGCTGGATGTATG
>NW_016981975.1:0-1761 GCF_001483705.2 Eufriesea mexicana | reverse complement strand
TGGCTAGGTTAGGGTTACCTGGGCTATGATAGAATACCTTTGACTTATCTGCTATTCACTGGCATTCTATTTACTTCTGCGCTCCACTCTTATCTAATATGTTCTGCCCGTCTCTACGGAGGCCGGGAATAGTGATCGCGGCACGTTATGTTTTGTCATGCTACGCTTGGTTAGGCTTGGTTTGGCTATGTTTGTTTGTCATAGCTTTGACTTTTGTGCTAAATACCGGCATTCGGGTGATTTCTACGCGCTACTGTGCTCTAACATGCTCTGCTTTGCTCTGCCAATACGAGAAATTGTGGCCGCGAGATGTTAGTCTGAGCTAGATTACGTTTGGTTAGTTTACGTTATCATGGGTTAGGCATGGACAGCTTTGATTTTTCCGCTATACACTGCTATTTTACGGATATCTACGCCCTACTCTCGTCTGATGCGTTCTGCATGGCCCTAGGGATGCCAGAATTGGTGGTCGCGGCACTATAGGTTGAGATATACCACGTTCGGCTCGACTAGGTTTGGTTCGGTTACGTTAGATTTGTTTGGGACAACATTGACTTTGGAGCTAAACACAGCTATTCTATGGTCTCCTGCGCTCTACATTGCGCTACCACACTCTGCTTGTTTCTGTGGAATCCGCGAATAGCAGTCTCGGCATGCTGGGTTGAATTGTGTTACGCTTGGCCTGGCTAGGTTAGGAAACGTTTGGATAGGATTGGTTCGACTTTGGTGCTATACACTGCTACTCGGTCTACGTCTGCGCTCTGCATTGTACTACAAGCACCTGCATGTCTCTGGGGAGGCCAGCATTGGAGGTCGTGGCGCCTTTGATTGAGATATGTTACGTGCGGTTAGGTTAAGTTTGGTTTATGTGGGATAGGATATCTTTGGCTTTTGTGCTATACACTGATATTCTGTGGATTTCTGCGCTCCACTGTGCTCTAGTATATTATGTTTCGCTATGTGTCGGCCAGCAGTATTGGTTTCGGCGCGTCAGTCTGAGATATGTTGCATTCGGTTATGTTACGTTTGGTTAGGTTAGGATAGCGTTGCTTAGACTTTTGCGCTGTACATTGATATTAGGTGGACTTCTGCGCTCTACGCTGCTCGATTATGCTCTGCTCGTCTCTCGAGAGGCCAGAAATAGTGGTCTCCGCACGTTAGGTTGAGTTATATTACGCTTCGTTACGTTTGGATTCGTTGGGTTTTGTTAGGATATTTTTGACTCTAGTGCCACGGACTCCTATTCTATGTACTTTTCCTCTATTCAGTACGCTATTGCACTCCTCTTGTCTGAGTGCACTCCAGGAATGGTAATCTCGGCACGTCAGGTTGAGTTATATTTCCTTTGATTAGGCTAGGTTTGGTGAGGCTTGTTCAGGATAGCTTTGACTCTTGTGCTTTACACTGCTATTTGGACGATCCCAGCGCTCTACAATGCTTTGCCATACTCTGCTTACCTCTCGTGAGGCCAGCAATAGCGGCCGTTGGACGTCGGTATGTGTTACGTTACGCCCGCTAAGTTACGTTGCGGGTGTTTAGGAGAGGGTAGCTTCGGCTTTTGCGCTATACACTTCTATTCGTTGGATTTCTGCTCTCTACTGTGCTTTAATATGCTCCGCTCTGCACTGGGGATGCTTGCAGTTGTGTTCTCGACAAGAGAGGTTGAGTTATGCTTCGTTTGGCTAGGTTAGGCTGTGTAAGGTTTGATTTTGATGTCCTTTACTTTTGTGCCTTGCACGTCCTTGCGGCGGGTTTCCGCTC
>NW_016981974.1:0-286 GCF_001483705.2 Eufriesea mexicana | reverse complement strand
CTGAAAATAACGTGCGGAGAATAACATTCCTGGCCTCGCCAGAGACAAGCAGGACATATTAGAAAAATGTAGGTAGCCGATGTCCACCGAGTTGCCGTATCTAGCACAAAAGCCAAAGCTACCCTATCCTAACCTGAGCAAACGATACATAAGCGAACGTAACGCAACCCAAACTGACGTGCCACGACAGATATTGCTGGCCGCAAGAGAGCTAAGCAGATTATAGCAGGGCAATGTAGAACGCTGAATGAGTCCGAATGGCAGTCTATAGCTCAAAAGTCAAAGG
>NW_016981973.1:0-965 GCF_001483705.2 Eufriesea mexicana | reverse complement strand
TCGCCAGAGACGAGCAGAACATATTAGGGCAAAGCAGATCGCAGAAATCCACCGAACAAAAGCATATATCACGTAAGTCGTAGCTATCCGAACATAACCCGAAGTATCGTAACGAAACCAAACGTAGCTTAACTCAAACTAACGGACGGAGAACATTATTGCTGGCCATTCCAGAGCGAAGCAGATTATTCTAGAACACAGTAGAGCGGAGTAATCCACCGCATTGCAGTGTATGGCAGAAAAGTCTATGCTATCCTATCCTAAACTGTCCAAATTAACATAACTGAACATTACATAACTCAACTTATCGCTCCACGGCCGCCATTGCTGTTCTCGCGAGAACCAAGCAGAGCGTAGCAGAGTTATATAGAACGCCGAAATCGAACGAACTGCATTGTATAGCACAGAAGTCAAAGCTATCCCGACAAAAACTAACAAAACGTAGCCTAACCGAACTGAACATAGCTCAACCTAACTTGCCGCGACCGCCTTTCCTGTTGTCCACAGACACAAGTAGATTGTTGTAGCGCACAGAAGAGCGCAGAAGTCCGCCGTATAGCGGTGTATAGCACAAAGGTCAAAGCCGCCCTAACCAAACATATCCCATCCTAACCCAGCCAAGAGTAACCTATCAAACAAAGTTGCGACGACAGACATTGTTGGACTCCCCAGAGACAAGCAGATCCTAGTAGAGCAACGCTGGGCGCAGATATCTGGCGAGTAGCAGTGTACAGCACAAACATCAAAGCTACCCTATCATAACCAAAACGTACGTAGCTTAACCAAACGTAACCTAGCTCAACGTGACGACACTTGTCCATTGTTGCTGACATACCCAGAGCCAAGCAGAATATACTAGTGCACGGCAGAGCGCAGATGTCTTCAGAACAACAGTCTATACGACGAATGCCAATGTAATCCGAACATAACCAAAACGAACATAACCTAACCAAACGAAGCCAAAC
>NW_016981972.1:0-870 GCF_001483705.2 Eufriesea mexicana | reverse complement strand
TGTTGTAATCTACCCTAACCTAACCTAACATAACATAACCTAACCTGAACTGACCTGGCCTGCCCTGACATGCCCCGACCTGACTCGACAACACCCGACCCGACATGGAATGGCCTGACCTCTCATGACCTGACAGGAACTGACTCGTTATTCCCTGGCATGTCCTGGGCTGGCCAGACCGGACATGGCCTGTCCTGACCTGACCTGTCCTGAACTGAACTGGCCTGACCTGACCTGAACTGACCTGACGTGACCTGATCTGTCCTGACCTGACCTGACCTGCCCTGAGACGACATGTCTTCACCAGACCTGAATTCACCTGACCCGACCTGGTATGGCCTAACCTGACCTTATGTGAAAGGAACTGACCCGTCATGACCTGACGCGACCTGACCTGAGCTGACCTGGCCTGATCTGACCTGACCTAACCCGACCAGACACGAACTGCCAGGACACGTCATGACCAGACGTGACATGACCTGACCTGACCTGAGAAGGCCAGACCTGACCAGACCTGCCCTGACCTGACATTCTGTCCTGACCTGACCTGACATGACATGGCCTTGCCTGACCGGACCTGATGAGACCTGACCTAATCTGACTTAACCTAACCTAACATAACCTAACATAACCTATACTAACTTTGTAAAACCTATCCGAGCCAAACCTACCGAAGCTTTAGCAAACCTAACATAACCAAACCCAACCTACCCAAACTTTTCCTAACCTAACATAACGAAACCTAACCAAACATGACCTAACCAAACCTAGTTAACCTTGCTTAATCTAACCTAACATAACCTATCACAACCAATCCTGACCTAACCTAATCAAACCTAACCTAAGCTCACCTACCCTAACCTACCCTAT
>NW_016981971.1:0-535 GCF_001483705.2 Eufriesea mexicana | reverse complement strand
GTTACGTTCAGTTATTCTACGCTTGGTTAGGTCCGTTTAGGCTTGGTTTGGTCAGGATGGCTACAACTTTTGTACTGTACGCTGCTATTCGCTGGATTTCTGCGCTCTACTGCGCTCTAGTATGCCCTGCTTGGCTCTAGGGCGGCCAGAAATAGTGGTCGCAGCACGTCAGGGAATGTTTGGGTACGCTCGGTTTTATTACGATTCTCCAGGTTAGCAGAGGATGGCTATGCCTTTAGTGCAGTAGTCTACTATTAGGTGGATTCCTACGCCCTGCAATGCTCTAATATTTTTAGCTTCGCTCTGTAATCTGTCAAGGCCACGAATAGCGTTCCCGGCACGTTATGTTTAGTCAGTTTACATTATGTTACGTTGGTTTAGGCTAAGTTTGGTCTCGATATATTTAACTTTTGTACTGTACACTGCTATTCGCTGCTTTTATGCGCTCCACTGCGCTCTTCCATGATCGGCTTTGCCCTGGGGAGGCCAGAAATAGTGGTCGCAGCACGTAAGGGTATGTTAGGATGCGTTCGGA
>NW_016981970.1:0-256 GCF_001483705.2 Eufriesea mexicana | reverse complement strand
ACCTGGCCTGACCTGACCTGGCCTGTCCTGACCTGGCTTGACCTGACCTGACATGACCTGACCAAACTTGACCTGACCTTGCCTGACCAGGCCTGAACTGAACTGACCTGAACTGACATCATCTCACTGACCTGACCTGACCTGACCTGAGCTGACCGGACCTGATCTGACCTGACCTGACCTGAGCTGACCGGACCTGATCTGACCTGACCTGACCAGACCCTTCCTAGCCTGACCTGACCTGACCAGACCTGAC
>NW_016981969.1:0-4844 GCF_001483705.2 Eufriesea mexicana | reverse complement strand
CGATTCGCTCAAGGCTGAGCAGAAATTGTGGCGGCGTCACATTAGTTTGAGTTAGGTCACGTTTCGCATGGTAATGTTTGCTCTGGACCGGTTTTGAAAGCTTCGACTTTTCTGCACAACCCTGCGATTCTGTGGACCTCGGCGCTACCGCCCCTATAGTATGTTCTCCTTGGCGACGGGGAGGCCAGCTATAGCGGTTGCGAAGACTTAAGTTGAGCTTTAGGTAGAGTTACGTTTGTGTATGTTACGCTTGTTTACGTTAGGAAAGGATATCTTAGGCTTCTGTGCTAAACACTGCCGTTCGTTGGATTTCTGCGCTCTACGTTGCTCTAATGTGATCTGCTTGGCTCTGTGGGGGCCTGGAATAGTATTCTCGGCACGTTATGCTGAGTCAGGCTTCATTTGGTTATGTTATGTTTTGATATGTTAGGGCGGGGTAGCTTTGACTTTTGGGCCATATTCTGGTACTCGGTGGATTGCTGCGCTCCACTCTGTTCTGGCATGTTCTGCTTGGCTTTGGGTTGGCTAGCAATAGTGGCCGGGGTGAGTTATGATCACTTAGGCTACGTTTGGTTAGGTTACGTTAGGTTGGGCTGGGTTCGGAAAGCCCTAACCTTCGGCTATACACTGCGATTCTGGGGATGTCTGCTCTCTGCCGTGCTCTCGTATGCTCTACTTGAGTCTGCGGAGGCCAGCAGTGGTGAACGTGGCACGTTAGTTCGAGTTCCCTTACGTACGGCTGTGTTACGTTTGGATATGTTTGGACAGGGTAGCTTTAACTTTTGTGGTATTCACTGCAGTTCTATAGATTTCGACGCTCTGCTCTCCACTAGAGTAATCTGCTTGGCTCTGCGCAGGGCAGCAATAGAGGCCTCGTCACATTAGGTTTGGTCAGGTTGCGCTTTGTACCTTTACGTTTGGTTAGGTTAGGATACGAAGAATTAGGTTAGGATGTCTCCGTCTTCCGCGATATACGCTGTTATTCGGTGGATTTCTGCACACCAGAGTGTTCTATTTTCCGCTTGGCTCTGGGGATGCCCGCAATAGTGGTCGCGGCGCATTAAGTTGCGTAAGCTACGTTTGGTCAGTTTCTGTTTGTTTGGTTTGGGTTCGTATATCTCTGGCTATTCTGCTGTACACTGCGATTCTATGGACTTCTGCGATCTACTCTACTCTAGTATGTTCTGCTCGGGTCCGGTGGGCAGTAATAGTGGTCTCGTCACGTTAGGATGATACATGTTACGTTTGGCTATGTTAGGTTTGGTTAGGTTCGGTCAGGGAAGCCTTGACTTTCGCGCTATACATTGTTATTCGGTGGACTGCTGCGTTCTCCTGTGCGCTACGATGTCCTGCTCGACCATGAGAAGGCAAGCAATAATGACCCCGGCACGTAATGTTGTGTTATGCTACGTTTGGCTACGTTAGGTTGGGACATGTGAGGTTTGGATATCTTCACCTCTGTGCTATGCACTGCATTGCGGCAGATTTCTGCTCCCAAATTTTACCTAATAAGCTCTGCTTGGCTCCCGGGAGGCCAGCAATAGTGATTGCGACGACTTATGTTCAGATGGGCTACGTTCGGTTAGAGTAGATTAGGGCAGGTTAGGTTAGGATGCCTTTGACTCCTGTGCGATACGCTGCAGTGCGGTGGACTACTGCGATCATCTGTGTTCTAGTGTACTCTGCTAGGCTCAGGGTAGGCTAGCAATAGCGGTCGTGGCACGTTAGGATGGGTTAAGTTAGGCTTGGTTACGTTAGGCTAGGCTATGTTTGGTTAAGGTCACTTTGACTTTCGTGCTACAGACTGTTATTCGGTGGATTCCTGCCCTCTACTGTGCTAGACTGGAATCTGCTTGGCCCAGTGGGGGCCAGCAATAATGATCGCAGCTCGTTACGTTGAGTCTGCTATGTAGGGTTGGGATGCGTTCGTTTGGGTTAGGTTTGTGCATCTTCGACTTCTCTGCTGTACATTGCGATTCTATTTATTTCTACGCTCTACTCTCCTCTAATATGTACAGCCAGCCACTGGGGAGGCCAGCAATGAATGTGGGGGCACGTTAGGTAGTGCTTTGTTAAGTGCGCTTATGTTACGATTAGCTAGGTTAGGAAAGGATAGATGTGACTTTTCTGCTTTACACTACATTGCGGTGGATTTCTGCCCTCTACTGCGCTCTAGCTCATTCCCCTGGTCCCTGGAGAGGCAAGTAATTGTGGTCTGGGCATGTTACGTTGAGTTATGTTACGTTTGGTTACGTTACGCTTGGATAGGTTAGGGTAGGGTAACCATGAATTTTGTTCTATACACTGATATTCGGTGTATTCACGCTCTCCTCATTACTGTACTATATACTGCTCGACCCTGAGGAGTCCTGGAAGAGTGGTCTCGACACGTCAGTCCGAGTTATGTTACGTTTGGTTATACTACGTTAGTACATGTTAGGACAGGATAGCTTTGCCTTTCGTGTCATACACTGACATTCGGTGGATATTTACGCACTATATTGCTACACTATACACTGCTGGACACTGGGGAGTCCAGTAACACTGGTCGCGGCACGTTATATTGAGTTAGGTTACGTTCGGTTACGTCAGGTAATGTTAGGATAGGAGAATGTAGCTTTGTTTGGCTCTGCGCAGGGCAGCAATAGAGGCCTCGTCACATTAGGTTTGGTCAGGTTGCGCTTTGTACCTTTACGTTTGGTTAGGTTAGGATACGAAGAATTAGGTTAGGATGTCTCCGTCTTCCGCGATATACGCTGTTATTCGGTGGATTTCTGCACACCAGAGTGTTCTATTTTCCGCTTGGCTCTGGGGATGCCCGCAATAGTGGTCGCGGCGCATTAAGTTGCGTAAGCTACGTTTGGTCAGTTTCTGTTTGTTTGGTTTGGGTTCGTATATCTCTGGCTATTCTGCTGTACACTGCGATTCTATGGACTTCTGCGATCTACTCTACTCTAGTATGTTCTGCTCGGGTCCGGTGGGCAGTAATAGTGGTCTCGTCACGTTAGGATGATACATGTTACGTTTGGCTATGTTAGGTTTGGTTAGGTTCGGTCAGGGAAGCCTTGACTTTCGCGCTATACACTGTTATTCGGTGGACTGCTGCGTTCTCCTGTGCGCTACGATGTCCTGCTCGACCATGAGAAGGCAAGCAATAATGACCCCGGCACGTAATGTTGTGTTATGCTACGTTTGGCTGCGTTAGGTTGGGACATGTGAGGTTTGGATATCTTCACCTCTGTGCTATGCACTGCATTGCGGCAGATTTCTGCTCCCAAATTTTACCTAATAAGCTCTGCTTGGCTCCCGGGAGGCCAGCAATAGTGATTGCGACGACTTATGTTCAGATGGGCTACGTTCGGTTAGAGTAGATTAGGGCAGGTTAGGTTAGGATGCCTTTGACTCCTGTGCGATACGCTGCAGTGCGGTGGACTACTGCGATCATCTGTGTTCTAGTGTACTCTGCTAGGCTCAGGGTAGGCTAGCAATAGCGGTCGTGGCACGTTAGGATGGGTTAAGTTAGGCTTGGTTACGTTAGGCTAGGCTATGTTTGGTTAAGGTCACTTTGACTTTCGTGCTACAGACTGTTATTCGGTGGATTCCTGCCCTCTACTGTGCTAGACTGGAATCTGCTTGGCCCAGTGGGGGCCAGCAATAATGATCGCAGCTCGTTACGTTGAGTCTGCTATGTAGGGTTGGGATGCGTTCGTTTGGGTTAGGTTTGTGCATCTTCGACTTCTCTGCTGTACATTGCGATTCTATTTATTTCTACGCTCTACTCTCCTCTAATATGTACAGCCAGCCACTGGGGAGGCCAGCAATGAATGTGGGGGCACGTTAGGTAGTGCTTTGTTAAGTGCGCTTATGTTACGATTAGCTAGGTTAGGAAAGGATAGATGTGACTTTTCTGCTTTACACTACATTGCGGTGGATTTCTGCCCTCTACTGCGCTCTAGCTCATTCCCCTGGTCCCTGGAGAGGCAAGTAATTGTGGTCTGGGCATGTTACGTTGAGTTATGTTACGTTTGGTTACGTTACGCTTGGTTAGGTTAGGGTAGGGTAACCATGAATTTTGTTCTATACACTGATATTCGGTGTATTCACGCTCTCCTCATTACTGTACTATATACTGCTCGACCCTGAGGAGTCCTGGAAGAGTGGTCTCGACACGTCAGTCCGAGTTATGTTACGTTTGGTTATACTACGTTAGTACATGTTAGGACAGGATAGCTTTGCCTTTCGTGTCATACACTGACATTCGGTGGATATTTACGCACTATATTGCTACACTATACACTGCTGGACACTGGGGAGTCCAGTAACACTGGTCGCGGCACGTTATATTGAGTTAGGTTACGTTCGGTTATGTCAGGTAATGTTAGGATAGGAGAATGTAGCTTTGACTTTAGCGCCGTACACCGTTTTTCGGTGGATTCCTGCCATCCAGTGTGCACTACTATACTCTACTCGACCCTGGGTAGGACAGTAACTGTGGTCCCTGTACGTTGTGTTCAGGTAAGGTACGTTCGTTTACGCTATGTTTGGCTATGGTAGGAGTGGATAGCTTTCACTTTTGCTCTGAGCACTGCTATTCGGTGGACTTCTGTGCTTTACTATGCTCTAATTCTCTCCGCGTGGTTCTTGGCAGGCCAGCAATTGTGATCTTATCACGTTGGATTTAGTTACTCCACATTTGGTTTGGTTAGGTTAGGGCAGGTTATGTTAGGATATTTTTGACTTTTGTGCTACATACTGCAATGCGTTGGACTACTGTGCTCCACTCTGCTCTAGGATATTCTGTTTGGCTCAGGCGAGACCAGCAATGGTGGTCTCAGCAAGTTAGG
>NW_016981968.1:0-212 GCF_001483705.2 Eufriesea mexicana | reverse complement strand
TTGACATTTTCGAATAATATCGTGGTGATGTAACTTTCTTGCATAAATACGGCGGAAAGATTCCATTGGCCAGCTGTGGCCATTGCAATACTACAGAATCTGTCTCGAAAATTCAATTACATTAACATTTTCGACTAATACCGTCGTGAGCTAACTTTCTTGTATAAATAAGGAGGAAAAATACTATTGCCGTGCTATAGCCATTAAAATGC
>NW_016981967.1:0-520 GCF_001483705.2 Eufriesea mexicana | reverse complement strand
GGCCACTATTGCTGGCCGCCTCAGAGACGAGCAGAGTACAGTAGAGCAAAGTAGAGCGCAGGATTCCACAGAATTGCAGTGTGCGGCACAAAAGTCAGAGTCATCCTTTCCGAAACTATCCAAATGTAACACAGACAAACACAACGAATTCGAACCAAACGTGCCTGGACAATAGTTGCAGGCCTTCCGATCGCCAGGCAGAGTATATTAGAGGAGAGTAGAGCGCATAAGTCTAAAGAATGGCAGTGTGTAGCACAAAAGTTGTACCTATCCAATCCTAACCTTTCCAAACATAGTACAAACGAAGGCCACATAGCTCAACCTAACGTGCCGAGAGAACTATTGCTGGATACCCCTGAGCCAAGTAGAATATACTAGAGCACAGCAGAGCGCAGAAATCCTCCAAAGTGCAGAGAATAGCGCTAATGTCAAAGACACCATAACCGTGCCTGACCTAACCTAACATATCCAAACGTGGACTAACTAAACCTAAAGAGCCGCGACAACGATAGCTGGCCTC
>NW_016981966.1:0-277 GCF_001483705.2 Eufriesea mexicana | reverse complement strand
GCGATGGTGTCCTCGGAACGTCAGGTTAGGTTATGTTACGTTTGCTTGTATTACGTTTGGACATATTATGACAGGATGGAATCGTCTTTTGTGATATACACTGCCTTTTGGTGGACTTCCACGCTCCACATTGTTTTACAATACTCTGATGTACTCTGTGGAGGCCTGTCATAGTCGCATCGACACGTTAGCTAGAGTTAGGCTTCGTTTCGCAAGGCTATGTTGGTTTGGGTTAGGTTTGGGTAGCCCTGACTTTTCTGCTATACACCGCGATTCT
>NW_016981965.1:0-5571 GCF_001483705.2 Eufriesea mexicana | reverse complement strand
CGCGTTAGGTTGTGTGGTGTTTCGTTTGGCTATGTTACGGTTGGTTTGGTTAAGAGAGGATGGCTATGAATTTAGTGCTATAGTCTGCTATTAGGTAGACTTCTGCGCCCTACAGTGCTCTAAGGCTTTCAGCTTGTCTCTGTCAAGGCCAGCAATTGTGAGCTCTGCACGTTACGTTGAGACAGGTTACATTCGCTTAGGTTGGGTTAGGCAATGTATGCTCAGGATAAAATTATCCTATGCGCTGTACGCTGCTTTCGGTGCATTTCTGAGCTCTACGGTAATCTATTTGTCCTTCTGGGCTTTGGGGAGGGCAACAATAGTGGTCTCGGCGCGTCAGGTTTAGTTAGCCTACGTTTGCATATGGCAACTTTGGTTGCGTTGGGATGGAATAGCTTAGGCTTTGCGCCATTCACCGCTATCCGGTGGATTTCTCCACTCTACTGCGCTATAATATGTTTTGCAAGGCTCCGCGGTGGCTAGTAATGGTGGTCTTGGCACGTTAGGTTGAGTTATGTTACGTTTCGTTCGGGTAGGTTTGGGATGCTTGGTTAGGATTTGTATTATGTTTGTGTTTAACGCAGCCATTCGGTGAATTTCTGTGATCTACTGTGCACCAGTACATTCTGCTTGTCTCTGTGGATGTCAGCAATATCTCGGCGCGTTTGGTTTAGTTGAGCTACGTTTGCATATGACAGGTTTTGTTATGTTAGGAAAGAATATCTTAACGTTTCGTGCCATACACAGACATTCGGTGGATTTTGCATCCTGCTGCCCTCCAATATGTTCTGCTCGGCTCTGGAGTGGCCAGTAATAGTGGTATCGCCACTTTAGGTTGAGTTATGTTACGTTCCGTTACGGTAGGCTGGGAAGGCATGGTTATTGTTTCTTTGACTTATGAGCCGTACTCTGCATTTCGGAGGATTTCGGTGCTCTACATTGCTCTACTGTACTCTGCCCGACGCTGGGGAGGAGTGCAATAGTGGCCGTGGCACGTTACTTGGTGTTAGGTTGTCTTTGGCTAGATTAGGTTGGGCTAGGTTTGGTTAGGATAGAACTGACTTTCATGCTATTCACTCTTATCGGGTGGGTTCCTGCGATCTACTCTGCTGTAATATATTCTTCTTGGCACCGGCGAAGCCAGGAGAAGTGGTCGCGGGACGCCATTTAGGGTTATGCTGCGCCTGGTTAGGTGAGATTTGGTCAGGTTAGTTGTACTTACCTACAGCTTTTGAGCTATTCACAGCACTGCGGTGGACTTCTGCACTCTACTGTGCCCAGTACATTCTGCTTGTCTCTGTCGATGTTTGCAATAGTGGTCATGTCATGATAGGTTGATTTACGTTACGTTTGTGTATGTTACGTTTGGCTAGGTTAGTAGAGGCTACTGTGGCTTTCGTGCTATACAATGCTTTCCCTGGATTTCTACGCTCTAATGAGCTATAATATGTTCTGCTTGGCTCTGGGGAGGCCAGCAATAGTGGTTTCAGCACGTTAGGTTGAGTAAGGTTACGTTCCGTTAGGATTGGTTGTGAAGGCTCGGTTAGGATTTCTTTGTCTATTGTACTATAAACTGCGATTCGGTGGATACCTGCGCTCTACATTTCTGTACTATATTCTGCTCGACCGTTGGGAGGCGAGCAATAGTGTTCGTGGCACGGTATTCTGGGTTAAGTTTTGTTTGGTTAGGTTAGGTTGGGACAAGTTCTGTTGGGATAGCTCTGACTTTCGTGCTGTACACCGTTATTCGATGGATTCCTGTGACCTACTGTGCTCTACTATATTCTGTCTGGCTCTGGGTTGCCAGCAGCAGTGGTCGCGGCTTTACGTTCTGTTATGCTACGTTTGGTTAGGTTAGGTTATGTCAGGTTATGGTGGGATAACTACGTCTTTTGTATTCACTGCAGTGCGGTGGATATCTGCGCTCTGCTGTGCTATAGTATATTCCTCTAGTCTCTGTGTAGGCCAGCAGTAGCGGTCCCATCGTGTTAGGCTGTGCTAGGATCCGTTTGCGTGTGTTACGTTTGTCTAGGTTAAGATAGGCTAACTTGACTTTTGTGCTGTACACTGCTATTCGGTGGGTTATCTGCTCTCTACTTTGTTCCAATTTGCTATGCATGGCTCTGGAGCGGCAAGTGACAGTGTTCTCGCCACGTTAGTTATAGTTTGGTTTCGTTTCGTTAGGATGGGTAAGGAAGGTTTGGTCAGTGTTACCGTGTATCCTGTGCTATACGCTGCTAGTCGATTGACACCAGTTTTCTACATTGCTCTACTATATTCTGCATGCATCTGGGAAGGCGAGCATTCGTGGTCGTGCAAGTAAGCCTGAGTTAAGTTATGTTTGGTTAGGTCAGGTTATGTGTAGTTTGTTTAGGATAGCTCAGACTTTTGTGCTATATACTGCTATCCACGGATTTCTGCGCTCTGCTCTTTCCTAGTGTATTCTGCTTGGTTCTTCGGAGGACAGCAGTATGGGCCTCTTCATGTTAGTTTGTGTTAGGTATGGATATGTTATTTTTGGCTTGGTTAGGATAGCCTACTCCGACCTTTGTGTATTACACTGCTATGACGTAGGTTTCTGTGATCTACTGTGCTCTACTGCACTCTGCTTGACTATGAGGGAGGCAGGAGCAGTTGTCGCCGGACGTCATATTGGGTTATGCTACGTTCGGTTAGGTTGGGTTAGGCCAGGTTAGGTTGGGATATTCACGGCCTTTGTGCTTTTCATTGCAATGCGGTGGATTTCTGCGCTCTGCTGTGTTCTAGTTTATCATGCTTTACTCTGGGCAGGCCAGCGATAATGATCACACTGCGTCAGGTTTATTTATGCTACGTTTGAATATGACAAGTTTGTATATGTTAGCACGGAATAGCTTAGACATTCATGCCATTCATGATTTTCGGTGGATTTCTGCGCCCTACTGCGCATTAATATGCTCTGCAAGGCTGTGGGGTGACCAGTGGAGGTGTTCTCGATACGTCCGGTCGAGTTATGTTACGTTTCGTTAGGGTAGGTTATTAAGGCTTGATTAGGGTCTCTTTGGCTGTTTTGCTTTACACTGCTATTCCTTGGATTCCAGCGCTCTACAAAGCTCTACTATACTATGCTTGACTCTGGGGAGGCCATCGATATTGGTCGTGGCATGTTATATTGAGTTATGTTATGCTCTGATAGGATATGTTGTAATATGTTTGGATATGGTAGCTTCGACTTTCGTGCTTATACTGTTATTCGGTGGATTACTGCGATCTACTCTCCTCTCCAATATCCTGATAGGCTCTGGGGGTGCCAGCAGCGGTTGTCGCGGCACGTCATGTTGAGTTTTGCTACGTTTGGTGAGGTTAAGTTGGGTCAAGTTAGGTTAGCAGATATTCGGCTTTTGAGCAATTCACTACAATGCGGTGGATTTCTGCGCCCTAGTGTGCTCTAATATACTCTGCTCGGCTCAATGAAGACCATGAATAACGGTCGCGGCACGTTATGTTGAGTTATGCTACGTTTGGTCAGGTTAGGTTAGGTCTTGTTATGCTAGGGTATCTACGGCTTCTATGATATGCACTGCAATGCGGTTGATTTCTGCGCTCCCCTGTGGTCTAGCACATTCTGCTTGTCTCTGTGGACGCCAGAAACAACGGTCACGTCGAGTAAGGTTGGTTTGTGCTCCGTTTGGATGTGTCATGTTTGGCTAGGCTAGGAGATGATACATAAACTATTGTGCTGTACACTGCTATTCGGTGGATTTTTGCGAACCACATTGCTCTACTGTACTCTGCTCGACACTGGGGAGGCGACGTTAGTTCGCGGGACGTTAGTTTCTGTTAGGTTACGTTCGGTTAGGCTTTGTTTGGCTGTGTTTGGTTAGGATAGCTCTGACTTTCGTGCAGTACACCGTTATTCGGTGGATTTATCTGCTCTACCGTGCCCTACTATATTCTGATACGCTTTGTGGAGGTCAGAAGCAGTGGTCGCGGCAAGTTACCTTGAGCTATGCTACGTTTGGTTAGGTTAGGTTAGGCCTTGTTATGCTAGGGTATCTACGGCTTCTATGATATTCACTGCAATGCGGTGGATTCCTGCGCTGTCCTGTGCTATAGTACACTCTGCTTGTCTCTGTGGATGCCAGCAATTGCGGTCTCGTCCTGTTAGGTAGGGTTAGGCTACACTCAGTTATGTTACGTTTGATGTGGTTAATATACTATAGCTCAGTCTTTTGTGTTATGCACTGCAAATCGCAGACTTCTGCGCTATACTGTAGTCTAGTATATTTTTCTTGTTCGAGGGGAGGCCAGCAGTAGTGCTCCCGACGCGACAGTTTGATTTCAGTTACGTTTGCTTCTGTTACGTTTGGCCAGGCTAGGATAGAGTAGCTTAGTCTTTTGTGCCGTACGCTGCTAGGCGGTGCGCTTCTGCGCTCTACTGTGCTTTAATTTTACTTGCTTCGCTCTGTGGCAGCCAGTGATAGTAGTCCCTGCGCGTTAGCTTGGGATAGGTTACCTTTCGTCGGTTTAGGTTAGGTTAACCTCGGTCAGGTTTACTTAAACTTTCCTGCCATACACTGCTATTTGGTGTATATCTGCTATATACTGCGCTCCGCTATGTTATACTTAGACATGGGAATGCCAGCAATATTGGTCTCGGCACGTTAGGTTGATATACGTTGCGTTTGGTTAGTTTAGTTTGGGAAAAGTTTGGTAAGAGCAGCTTCAACTTTCGTGGTATATACTGTAATTCGGTGGATTTCTGCGCTCCATGTAGTTCTACTGTTCTCTGCTGGAGGCTAGGGAGGCGAGCAAGGGTGGTCCTAGCACGACAGGTGTGTTACGTTACGTTTGCTTTGGTTAGAGTGGGTTATGTTTGGTCAGGGTAACTACGACTTTCGTGCAATACACCGCTTTTCGGTGGATTTCTGTGATGTACTGTGTTCTACAACATTCTGCGTTGCACTGTGGAGGCGGGGAGCAGTGGTTACGGCAGGTCATGTTTTGTTATTCAGCGTTCGGCTATGTTATCCTAGGCCACATTAGGTTAGGATATCTGCGGCTTTAGTGCTATTCACTGAAATGAGGTGGATTTCTGCGCTCTAGTGTACTCTAATATGCTCGGCTTGGCATAATGGAGGCCAGAAATGTACGTTTCTTCACGTCGCGTTAGTTACACTATGTTTGGATACGTTAGGTGCGGTTAGGTTAGGTCAGAGTGTATTAGGCCCTTGTGCTATACACTGCAATACGGTGGATTCTGCTCCCAGCTATGTTCTAGTATATTCTGCTTAGTTCTGTGTAGACCAGCAATCGTGGTCCCGTCATGTTAGGTAGAGTTAGTTTACGTTTCGATACGTTACGATTGGTTTGGTAATGATAGGTTGGCTTTGAATTTTGTGCTATCCACTGATATTTCGATGGCTTCTGCGCTGTACTGTGACCTAGTGTTTTCTTCTTGGACCTCTGGAGGCCAGAAATGATTGTCTCGTCGTATTAGGTAGATGTATGGTACGTTTGTATATGTTGCGTTTGGCTAGGTTAATATAGGCTACGTTGACTTTTGTGCTTTTCGCTGCTATTCGACGGATT
>NW_016981964.1:0-241 GCF_001483705.2 Eufriesea mexicana | reverse complement strand
ATATCTTTGGATTCTGTGATATACTCTGCAGCGCGTCTGATATCTGCGCTCTACTCTGCTCTAGCATATACTGCATGGATCTATGGCGCCAGCAATAGCTTCTAATACGTTCTGCTTGGTTCTGGAGGCTCCAGCAATATTTCCCTTATCGCGTTATTCTGAGTTACATTACGTTTGGATGGGCTAAGTCGGGTCAGGTTAGGATATGTTACCATTCACTTTTGTGGTTTGCACTGCTATG
>NW_016981963.1:0-1482 GCF_001483705.2 Eufriesea mexicana | reverse complement strand
CGCCAAAGAAATGGTAACCAAGCCATCCTAACCCAACATAGCGAACCGAAACTTATCGAAACCGAACGTGCAGGGGCCACCGATACGTGCCACCCCAGAACCAAGCAGGCCAAACTAGAGCACAGTAGATGGCAACAGTCTTCCGAGTAGCAGTGTATGGCACAAAAGTCCAATTCATTCTATGCTAACTTGACCAAACGTAACATAAGCTAGCGTAACCTAACTCAAACAAACGTGACGGGACCAAAATTGCTGGCCCGCCCAGAGCCAAGCAGAATACACCAGAGTACAGTGGAGCACAGAAATCCTCCGCGCTGCAGTTTAGAGCACAAAAGTCAATCTTATTCTGACCTAGGGTGACCTAAACTTTTTCCTTCACATGGGGGCCGTCTTCCAAAGATATGCGGCCGCCCAAGGGGAGGGTGCGGGCTTGTGTGGGATTTTTATACACTAAAGCCCCAACGATGGCCAGTCCTTCGCATTTCGGAGCGTCCTGGACTTCGCGGCGACGCAATTGCCAGGACGCCCGCGCGACGCAGCAGTATTTCCCTCCTGGCGGGACGGGAAGTGGCACCCGAACCATCCATGTCCATGCGCGCGAGACGCGTCGTTTACAGGCACACCAATCACACATACCACAGCACCGCAACGCACGCACACCTCGCGGACGCCGCGCGAACATCACGCGGCGCCGCGCGCCCGGAAAACAGTCTCTCGGAAAGACGGGCCCCCAATCGCCTGCCAGTGGTCACCCTGACGTAGGTTACAACGGCAGGGACATGCGGTCTCTCCAGGCTTACCTAACCTAACCCATCCAAACATATCCTAACACAGCATAACGGGGCGAGATCAATTTTCTGGCCTTCCCGTAGCCAAGCAGAACATATTAGAGCACACTAGATATCAGGAGTCCACCGAATAGCAGTGTACGGCACAAAAGTCAAGGCTATCGTATCCTAAGCTAACCAAACGTAACATAAACACACGTAATATATCTGAACCTAACGCGCCGGCACTGCAGTAGCTGGCCTCCCCAGAGCCAAGCAGAATACACTAGAGCATAGTAGAGCGCAAGAATCCACCGCGTTCCAGTGCATAGCACAAAAGAGGAAGATACAGTAACCTAGCCAGTACTAACCTAACTAAACCAAGCGTAGCGTAACCCAACATCGCGTGACGAGACCAACATTGCAGGCATTCCCGTAGCCAAGCAGAACATATTAGAGCACACTGGATAGCAGAAATTCACCGAAGAGCTGTGTATGGCACAAAAGTCTAGACTATCGTATCCTAACATCAGCAAACGTATAATAAGTGTACGTAAACTTACTCAACATAACGTCCCGCGACCTATATTACTGTCCACCCCAGAGCCAAGCAGAGTATACTAGAGCACACCATAGCGCAGACATTGACCGAATTGCAGTCCAAAGCACAAAAGTGGAAGGTATCATAACCTAACCTGACCGCACCTCCCTACAC
>NW_016981962.1:0-1455 GCF_001483705.2 Eufriesea mexicana | reverse complement strand
TTTTCTGGCCTCCCCAGCGCCAAGCAGAAAATATTAGAGATTAATAGAGCGCAAAAATCCACTACATTGCAGTGTAAAGCGCAAGAGTCGAACCTACCGTATCCAAACCTGACCAAATGTAACACACACGAACGTAACCGAACTCAACCTAACGCGCCGAGGACCCTATTGTTGGCATCCCGAGGGCTAAGCAGGGTACAGTAGGGCAAAGTAGGACGCAGAAATCTTCTGCATGGCAGTGTATAAGACGAAAGTCAAAGCTACACCGTCCTAACCTAACCACACGTAACATCACCAAAGGTTACCTAACTCAACCATACATGGCGAGACCTCTACTGCTGCGCTCCACAGAGACAAGCAGAACATACTAGAGGAGACTGGAGCGCAGAAATCCATAGAATCGCAATGTATAGCACAAGAGTCAAAGCTTCCCTACTCTAACCTGGGCAAACGTAACATAACCGAACATAACCGAATTCAAACTAACGCGCCAAGACGACTATTGTTGGCTCACTCAGCGCCAAGCAGAATATAGTAGAGGACAGCAGAGAGTAGAAATCCACCGAATAACAGGGTATAGTGCGAGTGTCGAACATATCCTTGCCGAACCTAACATAACCTAGCCGAAGCAGACGTAACATAGCTCTACCTAGCGTGCCATGAAATCCATATAACCGCAGTGTAAAGCACAGAAATCAAAGCTACCATATCCTAGCCTAACCAAACGTGACATATGCATACGTAGCCTATCTCAACGTATCTTGCCGAGGGCACTATAGCTGGCCTCCCCAGAGCCAATCAGAACATACTAGAAAACAGTAGAGCACTGGAATCCACCGAGTAGCAGTGTTCAGCACAAAAGTTAATTCAACGTATCTTGCCGAGGGCACTATAGCTGGCCTCCCCAGAGCCAATCAGAACATACTAGAAAACAGTAGAGCACTGGAATCCACCGAGTAGCAGTGTTCAGCACAAAAGTTAAAGCTCTCCTAACCAAAAACTTAGCCTAACCCAACCTAACCGAACGTAACATAAACCAACATAAGGTGCAGAGGCCTCTATTGCAGGCCTTCGCAGAGACAAGCTGAAAAGATCATAGCAATGTAGGGCGCAGAATTCCTCCTAGTAGCAGGCTATAGTACTGAAGTCAAAGCTGTTGTCTCCTAACATAAGCAATCGTATCATAACCAAGCATAACATAACTCAACCTAATGTGCCGCGACCACTATTTCTGGCCTCGCCAGGTCCAAGCAGAATATAGTACAGCACCTTGGAGATCAGAAATCCACCGAATAACAATGTGTAGTACGGAAGTCAAATCTATCCTCACCAAACCTATATTAACCTGACGCGACCTAACGAAACCTAACTCAACCTAACATACCGCGACCGCAATTTCTGGCTGAACATATTAGAGGAGAGCAGAGCGCAGAAACCCTTGGAACAGCAGTCTAC
>NW_016981961.1:643-844 GCF_001483705.2 Eufriesea mexicana | reverse complement strand
GCATAAATAAGGATGAAAGATTCAATTGGCGTGCTAAAGCCGCCACAATCTTATAGAATCTGGCTGGAAAGTACAATTTTGTTTACATTTTCGACTAACATCGTTGGGAGCTAACTTTCTTTCACAAATAACGAGGAAGGATTCAACTTTCGTGCTATATCCGTCGCAATGCTATAGAATCTGGCGGGAAAGTTCAATTTT
>NW_016981961.1:0-562 GCF_001483705.2 Eufriesea mexicana | reverse complement strand
GCTGGCGTGCTATAGGCATTGCAATGCTACAGAATCTTGCTGGAAAATACAATTTTACTGACATTTTCGACTAATATCGTGGTGAGCTAACTTCCTTGCATAGGAAAGTAGGAAAGATCCTTTTTGCGTGCTGTAGCCATCGCAATGCTGTGGAATCTGGCTGGCAAATTCAGTTTTATGGACATTTACGACTAATATCGTGGTGAGTTAACTTTATTGCATAAATAAGGATGAAAGATTCAATTGGCGTGCTAAAGCCGCCACAATCTTATAGAATCTGGTTGGAAAGTACAATTTTGTTTACATTTTCGACTAATATCGTGGCGAGCTAACTTTCTTGCATAAAGAAGGAGGTAACATACTTTTGGCGAGCTGTAGCCATTTCAACGCTTTAGAATGTGCCTGAAGAGCTCAATTTTATTGACATTTACTACTATTATCGCGGTGAGCAAACTTTCTTGCACAAATAAGGAGAAAAGATTCTGTTGGGGTGCTATAAACATTGTAATGCAACAGAATGTTGCTGGAAAATTCAATTTTACTGACATTTTCGACTAATATC
>NW_016981960.1:0-398 GCF_001483705.2 Eufriesea mexicana | reverse complement strand
GCATGCAATGCCTATAGCACGCCAAAAGTATCGTTCCTCCTTAGTTATGCATGAAAGTTAACTCACCACGAAATTAGTCGTAAATGTCAATAAACTTGAACTTTCTAGGCAGATTCTACAGCAATGCTATGGCTGTAGGGCGCCAATTGAATCTTTCCTCCTTATTTATGCACGAAAGCTAGCTCACGACGGTATTAGTCGAATATGCCAATAAAATTGTATTTTCCAGCCAGATTCTACAGCATTGCAATGGATATATCACGCTAAAAGTATCTTTCCCCCTTACTTATGCAAGGAAGGTAGCTCAGCGCGATGTTAGTAGAAAATGTCAATACACTTGAACTTTCCAGGCAGATTCTATAGCATTGCGACGGCTATAGCACGCCAATTGAACCCTT
>NW_016981959.1:0-286 GCF_001483705.2 Eufriesea mexicana | reverse complement strand
CGTCACATTTGGCTATTTAAGGTTTGTTTGGTTCAGGTTTGGATAGCCATGACATTTCTGCCCCACCCTGCGATCCTATGGATTACAGCGCTCCCCTGTGCTCTAATATGAACTGCTTGGCGAAGTGGAGGCCGACAGTAGTGATCTAGGCACGTTAGGTTGTATTATGTTACGTTTGGCTGTGTTACGTTTGGTATGTCCAGTATAGGATAACCTTGACCTACATGCTATTGACAGCTATTCGGTGCATGTCTGCGCTCTACATTGCTCTAAGATGTTCAGCTTG
>NW_016981958.1:0-547 GCF_001483705.2 Eufriesea mexicana | reverse complement strand
GGCGCAGAAATCCGGCGAACAACAGTTTATACCACGAAAGTCGAAGCTACACTAACCTAACCCAGTATAACGTACCCTCACCAAACGTAGAATAGGATATACTGACGCGCCAGGACAACATAGCCAGGCGGAACATATCAGTGCACGGTACAGCGCAGGAAACGTCTACATTACTGCATAGAGAGTAATAACCAATGGTACCCTATCCGAACCTGACCCAACCTAACCCAACCTACCCAATCGCAATGCAACCAAGCGAAACATAGTACAGCTTAACGTGTCTAGACCACTATAGCTGGCACACGGATTCCAGCAGAGTATAGTAGAGAACAGTTGAGCGCAGTTCTCCACCGAATAACAGTGTACAACACGAAAGACGAAGCTATCAAAGCCTAACCCAGTCAAACGTTGCCCAATCAAACGTAACCTGACGCAACCTAACGTGGGGTGACAAATATTCCTGGCCTCCCCATCGTCTAGCAGCTTAGAGCAGAGCACATTTGTCGGCAGGAATCGACCGAGTAGCTGTGCATAGCACGAAAGCCGG
>NW_016981957.1:0-1732 GCF_001483705.2 Eufriesea mexicana | reverse complement strand
ACCCAACCTAGCCAAGTGTAACATGTCCCAAACAAACCTGTCACGGCCGTTGTTGCTGGTGCCACCACAGGGAGGCAGATGCCAGTATAGTAATGCAGCGCGCAGATTTCGACCGAAAAGGTGTGTATAGCACACAACCGAAGCTGTACTGACAAACCTATCCGAACCTAGCCAAGCCATGCGTACACTATCTCAAGCTTGCGTTCGGAAACCACGACTTCTGGCCTCCCCTGAGCCAAGTAGAACACACTAGGGCACAGTAAAGCGCAGAAATTCAGCGTACAGCATTGTATAAAGTGAAGGTCAAAGCCATCATAACCAAACCTAACCCAAACAGTCCTAACCACACGCAACCTAACACAAACTATCTTGTCATGACCACTATTGCTGGCCTCATCAGGTTCGAGCAGAGTATAATAGAGCAACGTAGAGCGCAGAAATCCAAGGAATAGCAGTTTCTGGCTCAAAAGTCAAGGTCAAACGTAACATAACCGAGCGTGACCCCACCTCACCTAACGTGCCGGGAACACTATTTCTGGTCTCCCTACAACCAAGCAGAGTATACGAGAGCACAGCGAAGCGCAGACAGCCACCAAATAGCAGTGTATGGCACAGAAGTCAAAGGTATCCTAACCTAACCAGGCGTAACCTAACCTAACAGAGCATGCATCAACTGAGCCTAACGAGACGAGACCACTATTGCTGGTATCGCCAGGGCCGAGCAGAGCAAAGTGGAGGCATGGAGAGCGCAGAAACCAACCGAATAGCCGTGTGTGGCATAAAAGTCAAAGTCATCCTATGCTAACCTAATCAAACGTAACGCAACACAACGTAGCCCAACTCAACCTAACTTGCCTAGACCACTATCGCCGAAGTCCACAGAGCAAAGCAGAATATACTAGAGCAAAGGAGCGCGCAGAAATCAACCGCATTATGGTGTAAAGCGGAAGAGTGAAAGATATTCATGCCTAACGTGGCCTAACCAAACACAACCAAACGTAAACATTCCTAACCTAACGTGCCTAGCCCACTCTTGCTGGCATCCCCATCGCTAAGCGGGGCACATAAGAGGAGAGTAGATGGTAGTGGTCCATAGAACGGCAGTGTATGGTACGAAAGTAAAAAATACCCCAAACCAACCCAAACGAACCTAACCCAACGGAACGTGACCTAACACGACATTACGCGCCACTGCCACTATTTGTTGTATACAGAGAGCAAAGCACTGAATATTTGATCACAGTAGAGCGCAGAAATTCACCGAATAGTAGTGTATAGCAGAAAAGTCAATGGGATTCTAACCTAACATATCCAAACGTAACATAATCGAGCGCAGCGTAAACCAACATATCGCGCCAGGACCACGATTGCTGGTATCCCTAGAGTAGAGCAGGTTATAGTAGAGCACAGTAGAGCTCAGAAATCCACCGAAGGGAAGTGTATAACACGAAAGCCAAAGATATCCAGACATTACCCGAACTAACATAACCCAACCCAACGTAGGATAGCTCATACCATCGTGCCGAGACCACTATGCCTGGCCTCCCCAGTGCCGAGCAGAGCCTTCTTGAGCACAGTAGATGGCAGAGATAAACCGTATAGCAGTGTACAGCCCCAAAGTCAAAGCTTTCCTATCCTAACCTAACCAAACCTAACATAACCAAACGTGGTCTAACTCAACATGACGTGTCGAGACTACTGTTGCAGTCCTACCCAGGGCCAAGCAGAGCAT
>NW_016981956.1:0-1008 GCF_001483705.2 Eufriesea mexicana | reverse complement strand
GGACGGCTTTGACGTTTCCATTATACACTACTAATCAGTGGACTTCTGCGCTTTACGGTGCTCAAATACGCGCTGCATGGCGATGTGGAGTTCAGCTGTAGTTGGCAAGACGCGTTAGGTTGGAATTGGGTACGTTAGGTTCGGTTAGGTTTGGTCAGCATAGGTTAGCATATCTGTTCCTTTCCGCTTTTCACTCCAATTCGGCGGACTTCTGCGTTCCACTGTGCTCTAGTATATTCTGCTTGTCACTGGGGAGGTCAGCAATTGTGCCGTAGAGACGTTAGTTTGAGTTATGTAACGTTATGTTATGTTACGTTCGGCTATGTTCGGATAGGATTACTTTGACGTTTGCGCTAAACACGCCTCTTCCGTGGATTTATGCGCTCTCCATTGCTCTACTATACCCTGCTCGACTCTGGGGAGACAAGCAACAGTGGTCTCGGCACGTTAGGTTTAGATATGTAACGTTTGGTTACACTATGTATGGTTATGTTAGGATAGGGTAGCATTGACCTCTATGCTATATACTGCGATTCTATGGGCTCCTGCGACCTACACTGCTTTGATATGTTCTGCTACGCTCTGAAGACGGCAGCAACAGATGTCTCGGCACGTCAGGAAGGGTTAGGTTACGTTTGGTTAAGCCACGTTTGGTAAGCTTAGGATAGATTAGCTTTGACTCTTTGACTTTTGTGGGATATACAGCTGTACGGTGAGTTTCTACGCTCTACTGTGCTCTAGCATGTTCTGCATTGCTGTGGGGGGCTAGCAATGGTGGTCCTGGCACGCTAGTTTGTGTCAGGTTAAGCTTGCCATCGCTATGTTGTGACAGGTTTGGTTAGGATGGCTTTGACTTTAGTGCTATACACTGTTGTTCAATTGATTTCTGCGCTCTACTGTTACATAATATGATCTGCTTCGCTCTGGGGATACCAGGAATGGTGATTTCGTCGAGTTAGTTTGAGTTATACTAAATTTGGTTAGGATACGTTGGTCTTGGGCAGGCCT
>NW_016981955.1:0-511 GCF_001483705.2 Eufriesea mexicana | reverse complement strand
TGTATGAATGCATGGATGGATGGATGTATGGATATATAGATGTATGTATCGATGGATGTGTGGATGGTGCTTGTATGAATGGATGGAAGTATGGATGGATGGATGTATGGATGAATGGTTGTGTGGATGAATGGATGTATGGATGGATTGAGCTATGGATGGATGGATGTACGGATGCATTGATGTATGGATGTATATATGTATGGATGTATGGATGTATGGATGTTTGGGTGTATGGTTGGATGTATGGATGGTTGTATGTGTGGATGGCAGGATATATGGGTGGATGTATGTACTTATTTACAGATGTATGGATGCATGAATGTATGGTTGTATGGATGTACTTGCGGATGCTTGTATGGATGTATGTATGGATGAATGCATGCATGTATGTGTGGATGTTTGTGTGGATCTATGTACGGATGTATGCATGGATGTATGTATGGACGTTTGTATGGAAGTATGCATGGATGTATGTATGGATGTTCGTATGGATGTATGTATGGATCCA
>NW_016981954.1:2919-3781 GCF_001483705.2 Eufriesea mexicana | reverse complement strand
TTGGTCTCGGCAGTTTATGTTCAATCATCTTACGTTCGGTTAGGTGGAGTTAGGCAAAGTTTGATTTGGGTAGCTTTAACTTTCGTTCAGTGCACTGGTATATTGCGGATTTCTGCGCTCTACTATGCTTTAGTATGCCCTGCTTGGCTCCGTGGCGGGCAGTAATAGCTGTCTCGGCACGTCAGGTGGAGGTAGTCTATGTTTGGTTATGAGCAGTTGGGGTGGGTTAGGTTTGGGCAGGTTAGGCTTTCCTGATATACACTGCTATCCTATGAATTTGTGCATTTTACTCTCACTAATGTGCTCTGCTTGGCTCTGGGGTTGCCAGCAATAGAGATCGCGGCACGTTAGCTTTAGAGAGGTTAGGCTTTGTTGCCTTACGGTAGGTTTGGTTAGAAAAGGATGGCTTTGACTTTAGTGCTATAGTCTGCTATTACGTGGATTACTTCTCCCTACAGTGCGTTGATATTTTCAGCTTGGCACCGGGAAGGACAGCGATAGTGGTCTCGGCACGCTTTGTCGTTTTGTTGAGTCATGTTACGTTCGGTTAGGTTAGGTTAGGTTATGCTTGTTTGGGATAGCTTTATCTTTTGTCCTGTACACTGCTATTTGGTGGACTTCTGCTCTCTACTGCCTACAGTATCTCCTGCTTCGCTCTAGGTGGCCAGTAACAGTTTTCGCTGTACGTCAGGGTATGTCAGGATACGATCGGTTGTATTACGAATCTCTATGTTAGGAGAGTGAAGCTATGCCTTTAGTGCTATAGTCTGCCATTCATTGGATTTCTAGGCTCTACTGTACTCTAACGCTTTCAGCGTGGCTCTGTGAAAGCCAGAAATGGTGTCCCCTGCACGTTACGTTG